>NW_026866090.1:0-142052 GCF_026571515.1 Ruditapes philippinarum | reverse complement strand
AACATTTTTCACAAAATGCTCATGAAGTATTGGGTTAAAAGGCCACCGGGTCTGTAAATACTATGCAGACCTATTCCGAGTGCGGTAACTATCTTACCTACATACTCGATATGCACCAATAATATAATCGTCGTATATATCTCATAATGCAGAATTGTTAAGTAATAAAAGATTGTGCAAATTCAGACATAGTTGTGGAAATAAATGTCGAAAACAAGTATCGTATGAAGCTATACAGTTCGACAAATGTGTTAGAAATACCGAAAAGCAAACTATAAAGAAAGGCTAAATGTGCGTTGTTGCACTCATTAATATCGGCGAAACACAACGCCAGAACAGTAGCCAGTTCGTTTTTCTCACAAATAATCTGGAATATATGTTATGAGTGTTCTTACAGACGTATGCGCTAATTTATTTCTATTGATCTTTAAAATATATATCGACCCTTTTTCCTATTCAAAGTGGTCATTAAACCCCCCCCCCCCCCCCGTCCACACACACACAATTCAGCGTTATTTTACATTAAATATTGTGTACTGTAATGCACGAGTTTTTCGACTTCACATATTTTCTATTGTATAGAGAGCAATAGAACAAAAACAGGTCGGTATTTATTTACAGACCTGTTAAGCGGTCGGTAAGTGATTTACTAGACCGCTTTCAACAAAAGAGCCGGTAGGTAATTCCATATAACAGTCTCGTCGCTATACTATTACTAGTTCATAAAGCATACTCTTTAGAAAAAAAAGTGTGCGTTATTTCAAATAAAGCAAAGTTGTCTAAGTACACTTCATTCATGTATAAGCGTGACCGTAGGGTCACTGGACGATATTGTGCGCGGTGACGAGCATGGTCGAAATTCGGTCCCCACTCCCTAGCGTTCAAGGAAGGCTCCATCAAAGTGCTTGCGGTGTGACCGGGCCTTTATGTCTTGTAGGATTTGAATTTACGAACTTCCGCATACAAAACAAGCACCATAACCACTAAACAGGCCAGATAATATTCTTTCAAATGTTTTGCTAGTGGTGTTTTTTTCCTATATGGCTTTTTCCTGCCACCCCTGTGTACCTCAAAATTTAAGATCATACTTGAACTGTTTGTACCGTAACGGTAAATCAGCAGTTTACCTTCACGCGGTATTTAATTTTATAGGACAAACGAAAATTTTACATAATATTGTCTATATTTAGAAAAGATATTTTCATCGTTTGTAACGTATGTTTGTACCCGTATTGCGCAACTTTGCAACAATATTTTATAATGCTATTGCGGTAAGCCGCTTTAGTTATAACAACTTCTGGAGAGACTGGTCATTTTGAGCGAAAACAGCCTAATTACTTACTCTGATTTGCTGCAGCGCAGCACAAAATATTTCTCAAAATGTAACAAACAATTATATCATAATGTAATTTTATGTGATTTTGATTACTCGAATGAGATTGTGAGAATAAACATTTTTGAAAATGCTTGTATAAGTAAGCCCGATATGTTACTTTGCTGAATTCCGTGAACAAAATCCTCGAATAAGGTGTGACTTTACGTTTTTCAGTTTATCAATTGCATTGTTATTGTATGTTTAAGATTATGCAATGCTGTTTTAGCGGTATCTGAATGAATTTAGCTTCAACGATCACTGCCTTGTACGAGACCTACTTTCGCTTCGTTGGTTTACATGAAGGATAAAGGATGTTTGATATTGTTTACATATCAGTATAATCATGGCGTATGTCCTTTCACGTGTAAGGAATGGTCGTTTATGCCTTTGAGGGACATAAAACATACGCCTTGATAAATAAATAAATAAGACAAGTTTGCTTCTTTAAAAAGAAGCATGCGAGAGGTATTTTTGCTGCTGTGGAAGATTTTTAAAATTCGAAAATTTCCATAAAAGGCACAATGAATGGTTATAAATTACAACTATTTAACAAAATATCATTTATTTTATATACATGTATATAGTTATGTTTTAGTTTTCTTTTACACTTCATTTTTTTGTTTTGAAAGATTATATACCGGAGAAATGGATATTTTTCTTGGCGCCTTAGTGATACTTTTTCTAAAAAGGGAGCAATTTATGTTATGCAAGCAAAACTAAAAAAATAAATGATCATCATGTCAAAAAACCTCAGTGGAGTCCCTTTAATCAAACAACTTTAAGTCCAACATTTACATAAAAAAATGTTTATGTCATTTGATTGGAATAAACAGTATGTAAAGCTGAATGCCTCCAACCACAATATTTGAAGGAAATCAAACTTGAGTAAAATTTGTGCCATTTGCGCCAAAAAATCTCCGTTGCGTGATTTAGTCATACCGGTTCAAAATATAAAGGAGCAGCAAAAGTTCGGTACGCGGTTCACTCGGTCACATAATAGTGCATTGTGATATTGTAGTTATAATTGTAATTGTTACTATTTTTTATGACATGAAATAGTAAAACGTTATTCAGAAAACAATACGGTACAGTTTAAAAGATTAAAACGGAATGAAACATCCACGTAGCGCTAAGTAACGTAAACGATAATTTCCGATTTTTCTATGTACCGATTATGTTATTTTTCGATGTTATTTTTTCGTCTAAGTTAAGTCGTATTTTGAAGCATAACAATTTTTGTAGACTGCTCCTAATGATTTTACGCTTCAAATGAGATTCATTCACTAAAATCAGATACGCAAAAATGTATGCTGCCAGCAATCAGTCTGAACACTGTGGAGAGGTTCAGTTGCAAACCAAGAGAAATATTTATATCAAAGTGCGCATGCGTAAGATGGTTTTTCCGGGAAGTTTGTAAAAACTGAGGCCTGGCATGCAAATTATGTCGAAATGAAATATAACAAATTAGTTGTTATAATGAGATGATGAAATGAAATGATATAGAAATGATATGGGATTATGGATTGTATATCGGACTGTAGAGAAACATAGATAACAGACAAATACACGAAATATATATATATATACAAATACAAGGACAAAATGATACATAAAAACGATATTCGTAATAAATAACAAAACACGAATATCGACCACATGACTTACTTCCTCATTTTGGGGAATGTCGCCCCAACATTCATAAAATGTTAAAGAGAAAGAGCTTGAATCAGACATTACAAGTAGTAAGCTTAGACCATAAAGTAACTAAACTACTAGGTACTAAATCTTAATACTGAAGGCTATATCAACCTGTGAGTAAATATATAATCCCTGGGCAAAATACATTAAACTCAAGCATGTTCCACAAAATTACCGTATGCCGCGAATCGCGAAAAATATATGTCCCGCGGAAACAAAATTTTAATTTATCAGTAGAACTGTGGATTCATTGAAGAGGTGCACTCTCAACAATAAATCCTTTATTTTTAAAGTACTGTAAAGTACATTTATAAATTACCAAGGTAAAATATATGGTACATGGTATAAAACATAAAATTAAACACATCAGGTACTGATCAACGCCTAACTTCAAAGTTGAGACACACCTAGACTATAAAGAAAAGAAAAAGCATTAATCTAATTTCCAGTTATCATTAAGCATCCATCCGGGTTTCTTTCTTGTACGTTTCCGCCTCTGTAAATTGTTGTTGTTGTCCTTAGTTGGATTTCTCAGTGCAGGAATAACATATTTTGATCCTGTAACAAAATGAGATGGTTTATTTGGAACAGAATGAGAAGATTGAGTTGTTGACGTGGCATCTTGTTTGTTGTCTGATGTTCCTGAAAAAGATGTTGATGACGATTGTTAGAATCATGTATTGTGGAAGAATTACTATGTGAAACATTTGATGGACTTGATGTAAGTGAGGAATCTGAATCTAACGGAGCTGAAACTGTAATGAAAACATCAGTGAACGAGTTCTGATCCGAATGTAAGTCAGAGGAAGCGGGCTTGTATAAGGACTCAGTTGTTTTGCATAAAGGCATCCCCATAAGTAAAAGGTTCGTATGAAAAACCCTGGACCTTTCCTTGCTGTTTTCCTTCTTCACCTCATAGATTGGAATTTCAGAGGTGGGCTGGCTAAGACTGGTGTAGACATCCTTCTCCCATCTATCTGCAAGTTTGGATTTCCCTCTAACACCTACATTTCGGACCAGTACTCGATCCCCGGGCTTCAAATCCGCTTCTCTCACACGGAGGTCATAGTACCTTTCATGTTTCTTGCCTTGCTTCTTGGCCTCTCGGAGTGCAACAGAATATGCGAATTTTAGTCGGTTCTGGAGACCTGAGACGTAAGAATGGTCCTTGACAGGAGATTTGTCTGGTTCGATACCAAGAAACGCATCGATGGCAAGCCTTGGGTGGCGACCAAACATGAGAAAGTGGGGAGAATATCCAGTAGAAGAATGGGGAGTAGAGTTATAGGCATGGTGAAGAGGGGGAACATGAGACTTCCAATTAACCTTCTTGTCATCTTCCAGGGTCCCAAACATATTCAAGAGGGTTTTGTTAAAGCGCTCAGGCATCCCATTACCCTGTGGATGATACGGATTTGTCCTGGTCTTGTCAACATTGGCCAACTTGCACAACTCCCGGATAACTTCGCTTTCAAAATTTTGTCCTTGATCACTGTGGAACCGACTAGGAAAACCATAGTGACAAACAAAATATTCAAAGAGAAGTTTAGCGGTAGTAAGTGCAGTTTGGTTCTTGGCAGGGATAGCCTGAGAAAAACGAGTTAAGTGATCAGTAATGATCAAGATGTTTTCATAACCACCCCGAGACATCTCCAGAGAAAGAAAATTCATACAGACAATTTCCATTGGATAACTCGACTGAATAGGATTTAACTTAGCAGTCGTTCTATCCAATGACTTTCTCCGGATACATCTGGGGCAGTTTCGAACCCTGTGTTCGATATACTGTTCTAATTGGGACCAAAAGAAACGTGAACGGAACAAGGAAATAGCTCTTGTACAACCTTGATGTCCTGCCTCATCATGCAAACCCTGGAAAGCTAAATCAAGCATATGCTCAGGGAGAACAAGCTGAGTAACAGGATAACCATTTAAAGTACCTTTACGATAAAGAATTGAATCCTTAAAGTAAAGGTTGCTCCATTCCTTCAGAAACGATCGAACCTTGGCCGTTTCATGTGACTTTTGGCGTTCAGTTAACCTGTGACCAATTTCAAAGAGTTGAGCTAAGCGGGAAAGTGCTGGATCATCTTGCTGCTCCTTCTTCCAATCAATTGACTTAAGGCTGCTCCCGAAGTCTACCTCGTCTCTGGGATTAAGAGAAAGAACAGTTTGATTAAAAGAAATACATTCTACGGCTGGAAGTTGACCTGGACCTTCAGATTTGGAAAACAAAAGAGCCTTGACAGCATCTGAAAGAAGAATGTTAGAATCAGGAAGAGAAGAAGCTGAAGGAATTCTAGAAAGTGTATCGGCGTCGATGTTCTCTTTACCAGCTCTGTACCGCAAGTTGATGTCATACGCAGACAAGGAGGATAACCACCTATGACTGGTAGCATCAACCTTGGCAGATGAAAACATATAGGTAAGTGGGTTATTGTCTGTGCTAACTTCCACAGAATTACCATAGAGGTAAAGTAATCATGGAACTTATCACAGAGAGACCACTTAAGAGCCAAGAACTCTAGTTTGTGAGCAGGATGATGTCTTTCTCCTGCTCTCAAACCCCTACTGGCATAGGAAATAACATGCTCCTTACCATCAGCACCAACCTGGTAAAGAACCGCTCCCAAACCGCTAGTACTGGCATCAACATTAAGAATGAATAGTTTATTGTAGTCAGCAAAAGCTAAGACTGGTGGAGAAGAAAGTTTATCTATCAAAAAACAAAAGGAATTCTGTTGATCTTGACCCCAATTGAAAGGAACTTTAGATTTCTAAGAAGAACTTTTGCAGGTGTACTCTGTGTCTGGAACAATCAGAAAAGGAGCTGATAAAGATTGTGATGAAAGAGAAGGAAAAGAAATATCAAGAACTGAATATCCAAGATATGGTACCTTAGAACCATTAGCAGAAGAAATATTCAACATAAAATCTGACAACTGTGATATGACAGGCTGGGGCTTTAAAGATTTGAAGAATGAAATTCCAATAGATGAAATCATAGAGCCAGTATCTATCAAAGCTATAGTAGAAGTGCCATTTATAAGAATTTCAGATTCATTAGAAGAGCCAACTAGAGGAAATGTAGAAGCAGGGGCATTAGATTGGGAAGTATGACCACTCATTTGCGCTGCGATGGAGGTCGACTGTAGTTTAAAAGAAAAGCAGAGGCTTTGACATCCTGAGTGGAAGATCTCTCTTGTCTCAAGCCCTTGAGTTCCTTCTCCATACTAGACTGCTTAGACTCCATGCCTTCCATCTGCTTAGAAAGGGCCCTTATTTCCTGGAGAAGTCTACTATCTACAGTAGTGACACACTGCTGTGCAGGAACAAACTCATTAGGAGTATTAGAAGAAGAAACAGAAATATTGGCCTGAGGGGTTGCCTGCTTAGAGGAAAGAGGTAGAGAAGTGGCTAACCGAGACAAGCGTAAGTCTTCCTCAACGGCTCTCAACTCTTTACGAAGAGTATTGAAGTTGAGGTCCTTCTGAAAAAGAAATCTAGAGGCATTCTTAATCTAATGGCATTTGTTTTATCCCCCACACTGGCCACAAACGTCGTATGGTCCTTTCACATGTAGGGAATGGTCGTTTATGCCTGTGAGGGACATAAAACATACGCCTTGATAAATAAATAAATAATATAACCAATTTCTGGCGCAAACCAACAGAAATATTTATATCAAAGTGCGCATGCGTGAGATGGTTTTTCCGGGAAGTTTGTAAAAACTGAGGCCCGGCATGCAAATTATGTCGAAATGAAATATAAGAAATAAGTTGTTATAATGAGATGATGAAATGAAATGATATAGGAATGATATGGGACAATGGATTGTATATCGGACTATAGAGAAACATAGATAACAGACAAATACACGAAATATATATATACAAATAGAAGGACAAAATGATACATAAAAACGATATTCGTAATAAATAACAAAACACGAATATCGACCACATGACAATCACATGCAAATTAGATTGCATTTTACTGTTTGATACATTGTTAGTCTGTGGCTGGTTATTGTAATTCATTCAGGCCTTTTTTCAGTTGTCAGTAAATTAATTTTTTGGCCCGTCGTCTTTTCCATATTTTATAACCCAAAAGACTACATTTCAAACCTTGTTTAGTAATCAGATATTCAGAGATGGATAAATTTGCAACATACTGAATTTCTCATGGTATAAATTCAAATTTGATATTAAATTACAGAATTGTACATGGATTGAAATTGTATTGAATTTACATAGAATTTGATTTACACTGAATAATACATGGAATCTGAATTGCACGGAATTTTTCATAGAATATAAAGCACACTGAATCCCACATGGAATTTGAATTGTACTGAATTTCTCATGGAATTTGAAAGGCAATGAATTCCTCCTAGCATTTGAATTGTGCTGAATTTCTCATGGCATTTGAATAATCGATAAACAGTTTCCGAACAAACAGACGACCGGCTATTCTTATCAGTTGAGTTTCAAGTAAAGTTAACTGGTTACATATCTCTCAGTATAAATTGTATGTAAAATGGTGTGACAGGCGGTAAAAGCCGTCCGGTTAGCTCAATAGGTACAGCGTTGGACTGTGAATCTGGCGACCCGGGTTCGATTCCCGGACGGGCAGGTCACTTTCGTTGTAATTGATCATGAAAACCTATCTACGGTCATTCGCACTGTACCTCTGCTCTGGCATGTACAGAAGTTTCAGTTCCTTGCGAAAGTGAAGGTAACTAGCACAGGTAAACTGCTTGACAGCCTGCCCAGGAACGATGTGCTCTGGTGCATTCAGTGTGGCTTACTGTCGTGATCCGGAGTGAAAACTACCAGGCGGTAGGTTTAACAGTTAATTTAAGTACATTCGATGTCAAAAGGTGAGGAAAAGTCTGACTACCTATGCGTAACAATTCTCGGGCTTACCAGTGCTTTCAGTGCTTTGATATACAATGTTGCACAAGTAAGTGTTTTTGACATTTTTTAACAATAATTATTAACATGTTCACACGTACATAGTTTTTGTTGTTGTTAAAACGGTAGTTGTATAGTGTTTTTTTATATTTGTTTACACATTTGATTAATTAACTTGTGCACAAGTTCAATCTCAAATAAGAAACACTCCGTTGAAAAATGTCCCATGGGTCAATTCTCAACGTTTAGAAATAACCTAGGGTTCATTCTTTACGTTGAGAATTGAGCTTGTCAACATTTCAACATAAAATTTTGATCAAAAGGTCGTAGAAATCAGTCGTTAAATTTTGAACAAAAGGGGTCATTTTTAACGGTTGCTTAATTCAAGTTAGACGTTGGATATCGTCGATTTGTGACAGAGAAACACTTGGACAAATCAGCATCTTCACAATTTCTTAGAAATCATTTCATTCACAATGGTAATTCAAGAGGATAAAACTGACAACTCTTCCAAGATAGGCAATTTAAACTAAATTTTAACATCCCTAATCACTCAAGCTCATTGTCAATTTTATTAAGTATACCATTACAAAAAAAAACAACGACAACACCTTTATTTACTGCATTGACAAGCCCGGTTACTAGTGTACAAAAAGTGAAACTACACGGAATACCTTATCAAACGAATACATACTTTTATGCACTGTGTATACATAAGATGCGAGTTAAGTATTTTGAATTTTATTTATTCATAAAAGTACTTGAACATGTAATCGAGCGTTCACAAGGGAAAGCCCCGCCTATGACATGTCAGTTCCAAGTAAAAACTACACTATTCAGATGCCGAAAAGGAAAATCGAAGACACTGACTATTCTGTACAGCGCTATTTAATCAAAAGTTCTGCAATATCTTTTAACCCTTTCCCTCATGAGCACATTGTGAAAAATGGCCGTTTTCATTAAAAAGCCTCCTGTTACAAGTTCAAACTGCTATGAAACTATGAAAAATGCTTCAATACTAATCAAACTTGGCACACATGTTGACTGGACCATTGCCTTTGTAACGGCATGCTCAGTCTTAAATTTCCTGTTACCAATGCAATGAGGGGACATCTCAAAATTGCCAAAAATCACTATTTTGCGTTGATTTTTTCCAACAAAATTTATTTCAAAGTGCTGCAACTTCTCAATGGATTGAGATAGAGTCAAAGGCTTTTCAGCGTTGGTTACACGTTACCTTATGATCGACCTGGGGTCATTTTTAGCCTCTCACAAGTCCAAAATTTTCTTGGCGATGAGGGGGATTACCGCCCCCCTTCAAACCCCCCAAACAGAAGGGGGCACTTCCCTCTTCTGGCAACCCCGATGTATCATTTGGATGGGGGGCGGCGCCGAAAAAGTGCTCACTTTTTAAGCAACATTTCTCAAACGAAAACATGTGTTTTGGGCCCAAATAGGACATTTTTTCACTATTTCAGGCCTAAAAGAGGGGGGGGGGGGGTCGAAAGTGCGTTGTTTCGCGTATATATGAGGTAAAGGGTGAAACCAATAATAGGAAGTGTATGCAGTAACATATGAATGTGTTCATACTTCAAAAGGCAAATACCATACATTGCGCAACAACATGTGACATTTTGTTCAATAGAAAATGTGTATGCTACAAAATATGACAATTTCTTTATTCAGTGCAGTAATGAAAGATGATATTCTTTTAGTTGAATAGGTAATATTTATACAATTTAAAATATGGCATTCTGTTAGTTCAATAGGAAAGGTTGAGATCCATTATGCGTCAGAAATACTTTTATTTTCATTATTTTTAATTTTGTTGTTCGACTTAAATCTCCAAGTTACTCATTGGTCATTAGTCTGATCATTCTTTTATTCCTTTGCATTTTCACAATAAGTACTTTTATTGTCAATACATATTTTATATTGAAATCAAAAGACTACTTTGTTTTCATTTTTTTTTCTTCTTTTATAACAATTAAATTCATATTCAGTTTTACTTTCCTTATGTGATAAGCATCTAATGTACATGCTCTAAACCGATTATTTAAATGTTATAAAAATCCATGTGTGCTCATTCTAGAGAAGGAAATATTTATTTGTTTCTAAGGCATCATTTAAGCTCCAGTCTGTGAGTTTTTGTTGTGAGTTTTTGTTATTGAATAAACACACGAACAATAGTTTTTTTGCAGCACCTACACTTTTAAAGTCATGTTGCGACTTTCCAGTTTTATTGGCTGAGGAAGACCTCAGGTGCCTTTCCGTGAATTATTTCCACCTTCTTTCAGCTAGCTGGGACTCTTCATGACATGAAAGAATTCAAAGTCCCTTACAGGATTTAAACCCACAACAGTTGGGAGTCAACGACCATAACCACTCTGCTACTTAACCTTTTTCGTAAACCTTTTGTTCTGTTCTGTTCTAATGTATTCTGACATACAAATAAATGATAAAGAATATTTAAAAGCATAGTAATCATTTAATTTCAATGTAATGAAGAAAACATAATTTCAATGTTATGAACAAAACATAATTTCAATGTAATGAAGAAAACATAATTTCAATGTAATGATGAAAACAAACTGTGAATCAATAACTTTACATATGACATAATAACAGTAAAATTCAAAACAATGCAATTACAAACAGAACTGGATGTGTAGAATACAGTTGTTATTATAGTTAACATGGGTAAACTTAAAAACGTGAAGAGGAAAGGCTAATACATGGTCTCAGGCTATAGTGATCTGACTGTCTGTCTGTCTGTCTGTAAATTGGTAGAAAAAAGATATTTCTAACTTGATAAAGAATTAAAGATTATTCCCAACTAACTAAATTGAAAAATTGTTTTTCAGTTTTCGATACTTTACCTCATAAACAACTACAAATAAAATTTGAATATTCTTTCATGGAATGTAATATTCTCATTTATTATACACTTATTAATGAAATATTAGAAATTTGGATGAAAAATGCGAATTTTCATTTCTGTATTTTCACTGTATATTTTTTCACTGCAGTGAAACATATTTTCTGTATTTTCACTAGTATCTTGCCGGCCTACTTTCTTCCTTAATTTAGCCAATATATAAAATTTAAAACCTGTAATGAAAACAGAAAAATCACGTTTTTTCTATAATTACTGGATTAATTTTCATCTTTTGGGATGAAAATTATCGTATTTCACTGGGACTCATGAAATATTTCTGTCATACTACTCAATGAAAATAAATCCTATATTTATAGATAAAAATTAAATATCCTCTATTTGTTATTATTATTCATATCTATAAATATCATAGACATTTTTTTTTAAAAATTATCTCAAGATATGACTATACAAATAAGAAAACATCATAATTGTACCATTTTCAAAATCTGTATAAAATATACTTTTCAACAGATAGAGCTCTATATCCCACATCGCTCAATAATGATAATGAAGCTTATCTAAAGTCATTCAAACGATAATGGAATTAAAGTGTTTTTTTTCTCGCATTTTCTGTCTTAAAATGTTAAGACAAAACTTGATAGATTGAGCAAACAATAAATGCTATTTTCTAAAATAATGATCCATAATAAAAACAATTTCTTGTCGCTTCCAAGCATGATTTGTCATTTGTAACCCGTTTGAGACCATAATACTTTCACATCTTTAACATCTCATTTAAGGTGGCAGTGTGGCCTAATTGTTAACAGTGTTGGACTAGTAACCTAAGGATTGCAGACCTTATGGGTTTGAACCCTGTCAGGGGCAAGCCTTTGAATTCTTGAGCAAAGAAACTTTACACTCATTACTTAAAACTGGTTGGTTTCAAAAATGAATTTGAGAATGCGTTCGTTAGCTTTTAACTTCCTAAACAATCAAGTAAAGTAAATTGTGTATTAACTAAGGCCTTACAAGAGTTGTCATTTCATACAAGTACAGGAAAGTACTAAAACTATAATGCAAGCTTGTGTCAAACTATAAGGAGAGCCTGTGGCAAACTATAATGAGAGCCTGTGGCAAACTATAATGCACATGTGTGGTAAACTATAATGGGCACCTTTGGCATACTATAATGTACACATGTGTCAAACTATAATGGGCACCTGTGATCAACTATAATGCACATGTGTGGTAAACTATCGCACCTGTCGCAAACTATATTGCGCATATGTGGCAAATTTTTGAACATTTTAGTATGAGTTTAATGTAAGTTTTTATGAAAAACAAAAGACTGTAAGATTCTTTTCAGCATTATACCATTAAGCCCAATACAGTTAAAAATGGCAAAAATAGAAAACACCACTATAATCATTTTAACTTGACATTGAGTTATTGACGCTATGACAGTTTATACTATACAAGTATGTGTGTTATATCAAGAAATAAATTTAATTATGATTATAATTTAAGTATTTAAAGAAACCCACATGATAAAACTTTAATTATTTCTGGAACAATGAAAAAAGTAATCATCAATGTCACATGATCTCAACAAAGTTACCAGTGTTTAACAAAGTAACGCATTTTTCTACAAAGTTACCAGTGTCCAACAAAGTAACGCATTTTTCTACAAAGTTATCAGTGTCCAACAAAGTAACGCATTTTTCTACAAAGTTACCAGTATCCAACAAAGTAACATGTTTTTCAACAAAGTTGTTACCAGTGTTTAACAAAGTAACGCATTTTTCTACAAAGTTACCAGTGTTTAACAAAGTAACGAGTTTTTCAACAAAGTCGCCAGTGTTTAACAAAGTAACGAATTTTTCAACAAAGTTACCAGTGTCCAACAAAGTATTGAGTTTTTCAACAAAGTTACCAACGTTCAACAAAGTAATGCATTTTTCTACAAAGTTACCAGTGTTTAACAAAGAAACACATTTTTCATTAAAGTTACCAGTGTTCAACTAAGTAACAAGTTTTTCAACAAATCTGTAATGCATGTTAAACAAAGTTAAACAAAGTAATGAGCATTCAACAAACACATCTTTGGAATGTAGCAATTTTTGACACAGGAATAGATTAGACTAGGGAAACATTAAACAAGTTAAAAGTATATACAAAAATACATAATCTATTTCGCAAAAGGCATATCCGGTAAATAAAAAAAACTAGAACTCCGCGAGTCAGATGTGTCGCCTTGTGAACAATATAGTTTAGGAGAAATGGCCAGGACAAAAATGAAATACGAAAACTAACAAAGGGCAATAGCTCAAAAAATAATAAGTGCAGAGCAGCAGTTTCTATGCATTGCACTTCTTATCAATAAGATCTATCATTCTATGAAGTTTCAAGTCCATATCTTTTATAATTTATGAGAAATGGCCTGGACAAAAATAAAATATGAAAATATATAAAGGGTAATAACTCAAAAATAAGAAATGCAGAGTACCGGTTCTTGTACACTTGCTGTCCCCTTTAACAAAAAGAAAACATTTAACGACAGAAGTTTTAGTACCGTTGGTCCAACTCTCTGGAATAAATTGCCACTGTATATAAGACAGTCTTCGACTTTGGACATGTTCAAGAAAAATGTCAAAACCTACTATTTTAGAGATTTTCACGCATTGTTTTAAGCTTGTGATTAGGCTGTAAACTGATAGAGATGTTGAAATATGTTTAAAATTTTACTGAAATAATCATTGATTTTTATTTTCTTTAAAAATTATTTTTATTGTTATTTTTTTATAACTATTCTTTTTCTTTTTTTTTCCAAAGTTTTTAATACTTTATATTTTACACGGCTGATATCTTTAACATATTTTTTGTAGTTCATTTGTCATGCATATGTGTTTTTTTATCTATATGTACGTTCTTTTATTACCCTTTTGTACAACGCCATTGAATATGTATATAGAAATAGGCGTTTAATTAAATAGAACAGTTTCAGTTTCAGTTACAGTTTCAGTTTGTACACTGCACTTTTTCTTAACGAGATCTATCATCCTAAGAAGTTTCATGTCTATAGCTTTCATACTTGAGGAGAAATGAGCTGGTTAAAATAAAGTACGAAAATTAACAAAGGGCAATAACTCAAAAATAAGAAATGCAGAGTACCGGTTCTTGTGCACTGCACTTCTTCTTAATGAGATCTATCATCCTATGAAGTTTCAAGTCCATAGCTTAAATACTTTTGGAGAAATGGCCCGGACAAAAATAAAGTATGAAAATTAACAAAGGGCAATAACTCAAAAAATAAGAAATGCAGAGTACCTGTTCCTGTGCACTGCACTTCTTCTTAATGAGATCTATCATCCTATGAAGTTTCAAGTCCATAGCTGTTATACATTAGGAGAAATGGCCCGGACAAAAATAAAGTATGAAAATTAACAAAGGGAAATAACTCAAAAATTAGGAAATGCAGAGTACAGATTCTTGTGCACTGCACTTCTTCTTAATGAGATCTATCATCATATGAAGTTTCATGTCCATAGCTTTTATAGTTGAAGAGAAATGGTCCGGACAAATTTAAAGTATAAAAATTTACAAAGGGCAATAACTCAAAAATTAAAAAGTGCAGAGTACCGGTCCTTGTGCACTGCACTTCGTGTTATTGAAAGGAGCATGCATACCAAGTTTGAAGTCAATCCAACTAGAAGTGACTGAGTTATGCTCTGGACAAGCTTTAGGGGACGCCGACAACGACGCCGACACCGCCGACAAAAGTAATCCCTATAATGTCCCCTTTTCAAGGCGACACAAAAATTGACATAATTTCAATGTACCTGTATTTAAATTGGCAACAAGTGCATCAAATGGAGTTTATGACATGTATACACATTAATTTAACAATATACAATACAAAATGTACTTAGTTTGCATGAATATGCCAACAATCCAAGCCCAATTCCTATGACAGAGGCTTACAAAAGGCCACAAATGGAGTTACGTCATCAAAATATAAGAATTTGAACAGTACTGTTTCCACAAATTAACCCAAGTGGTTAAGTCAGCAATGATTCTGGTGACATATATTTGTAATATTTACATACTGGGGCAGGAAGTAAAACCAGCAACAGCTGTCCGTAAGACAGCACAAATGACTATTCTCAGTGCTGGACAGTGAGGAAAGGGGCAAAACTCTGTAAAAAGGTAACACAGAGTTATGGGACCTGTGCTTCTCATGTTAAATAATCACGGAAAATAAGTGTGTGGAGTTTCAACCAATTCTTTTCAACAGTTTTGGAAATACCAACTTGCAAGCAAAACCTTAACCCTTTCCTCCATGAGCATATTGTGAAAAATGGCCGTTTTCACTGAAAAGCCTCCTGTTACAAGTTCAAACTGCTATGAAACTATGAAAATTGCTTCAATACTTATCAAACTTGGCACAAATGTTGACTGGACCATTGCCTTTGTAACATCGCTCAGTCTTAAATTTCATGTTACCATGGCAACGAGGAAACCTCTAAAAATTGCCAAAAATCACTATTTTGCCTCGATTTTTTCCATCAAATTTATTTCAAAGTGCTGCAACTTCTCAATGGATTGAGATAGAGTCAAAGGCTTTTCAGCTTTGGTTACACGTTACCTTATGATCGATCTGGGGTTATTTTTAGCCTCTCACAAGTCCAAAATTTTCTTGGTGTTGAGGGGGACTCCGCCCCCCTTCAAACCCCCAAACAGAAGGGGGCAACCCCCTGATGTATCTTTTGGATGGGGGGGCTGCGCCGAAAAAGTGAGCACTTTTTTTAGCAACATTTCTGAAATGAAACCATGTGTTTTGGGCCAAAATAGGACAATTTTTCACTATTTCAGGCCTAAAAAAGGGGGGGGGGGGTCGAAAGTGCGTTGTTTCGCGTATATATGAGGTAAAGGGTTAACCAAAGTGTGACATTGACACAGACACCAGGGTCAGTACAATAGCACTCCTTATTCATCAAATTGTTGAGCCAAAAAATGTTGGACACAATTTAAATAATTGTTACAATTACGCCATTTATTTTCCACAAAAAATAATATCAGTAATGTTAGATCCTATAAATTTATAAATATTGCACGATTCTCCAAACAACATTGTCCTTACACATTGATATTAGATGGAATTTTGAACAAATTATGAATTTCCTAAATTTATAGTTTTTATATTGAAAAAAAAGGCCTTTTGTTGAATAATAATTCTAAACTCCATATAAAACTCTGAAAATGTTGACCTGTCTAACTATGCATTACTTTACATATGAATAACTTGATTATTATTGTAGGGAAAAAAATATTTTTATACGCACGTGAACTCGGTGAATGTAATCTTATATTACTTATCAATTTTAAAGTTAACAAGATACTTATTTAGTGATAACTAAAATAGTAATGATCAGTTAGTTACATCTAAAATTATAATTATTATCTAAGTATATCTAAAATTATAATAATTATCTTTTAAGTACATGCATATCTAAGGACTAAAATAATATCTTAATTAATAATTGCATGTATTTAGTTATATGTTAAATTTTATAATTATTATTTAGTTATAACTTTATTTTTAACAATTATTTGTTATAACTATAATTATATTGATAATAATAATAATAATAATAATAATAATAATAATAATAATAATAATAATAATAATACAACTTTTAAATATTAATGATTTTACCAATACCAGAAGATAACCATATCATATCAAAACAAAATTAAAACATTTCAAATGCAAATACATGACATTACTTCATTTTTGCACATTCTATAAATTGAACAGAATCATTATTTTAATTGCATGTGTGTTATCACTAGATTGCAAATTGCTTTTCACTTAACAAAATTTGAATGTGTAAATGACTTTATATAGCTACGCGATGAAGTAGCTCTTTTTGGTATTGCCTCTGGGAATTTGATGGGACAGACTATGGTAATTAAATCGAGTTATATTCTCATTTACAATATTTAAAATGTCACGTGGGTTGAATACCTTTTTGTTAAAGTACATTGTAATGATGTATAAAGGATTTTCAAAAACAGGTTATATTCAGAGCGGGCGCTGTGGTGCAGTAACACTCTCTGGCTTCCAATCAAGGGGTCGTGAGTTCGATCCCCCGCTTCTCCACTAAAAGATCTAAGCCAACCAAAAGTCTATTCAAAAGATCTAAGAGACACAACGGAGCAGACAGCAGAAGACATGCGAGAGGGAACATACATACAGAGAGGGCACAGACAGCAACAAACGTACAAAAAAAGGACACAGACAGCAACAGACATACAGAGTGGGCACAGACAGCGACAGACATACAGTGAAGGCACAGACAGCAACAGACATACAGATAGGGGACAGACAGCAACAGACATACAGAGAGGACACAGACAGCAACAGACATACAGAGAGGGCAAAGACAGCAACAAACATACAGAGAAGGCAAAGACAGCAACAAACATACAGAGAGGGCACAAACAGCAACAGACATACAGAGAGGGCAAAGACAGCAACAAACATACAGAGAGGGCACAAACAGCAACAGACATACAGAGAGGGCAAAGACAGCAACAAACATACAGAGAGGACACAGACAGCAACAGACATACAGAGAGGGCAAAGACAGCAACAAACATACAGAGAGGGCACAAACAGCAACAGACATACAGATAGGGCACAAACAGCAACAGACAAACAGATAGGGCACAGACAGCAACAGACATACAAAGAGGGCACATACAGCAACAGAATTGCAGAGAGGTCACATACAATACAATTTATTTGCTTTAAACCTTATAACAACGTTTCTAGCAGAACAGCAAATACAGGCAGCAAAATAACCGACAAAAAAAACACGAACAAATAAAAACTTTAATAAAAACGGTTTCATTAAAAATAATCGGTACATATTAGGCATAGCAGGTGAACTTCAATACACGTGAAATTGTTACTTGATGTTAGCAGACGAAAAGAAAAGAAGCGGTATGCGAAACATAATCTTTCATAAATTCAAATCATCAGACCATAACCTGCTGGAACCGGAAGTCGATAGTTTTGGCCTCTAACTAGGCTCTATACCGTCGGCACCTCTTTTTATATGTTGTTATGTTATAACTGAAATCCTTTAAAATTCAAATGTACTATTTCATATTCAAAAATACGAATTCATTATACAAATTCGTCAGGTTAAACTTTTCAAATAATTTACACCGAAATAAGCTTTCGTTCGGATTCCTTTAGAACGCAATTTGACTCGAAGCTTTTCCTGAAAATCTCCAACAATAATTAAAAAACAAACAACATCTATTTGATGTAAGCAGAAAAAAAATTTACCTCTAAGTCCACTGTTTGTCCTTCACCTGTTTTATGAATCTTGTTTACGCTATTACTTAACTTTTTATTTCTTTTAGGCTTTGATTCACTACTTATTAACGCCAAAACTTCCTAACGTAGTTAATATACACACGTATATTAAAGTAGGTTGACAGCCTTAAAAAAACTATTCTAAACTATGATCTGTCATATTCAACTGTAATTAGTTTTCTTCACTTTCAAACACGCATCTTTGCATGCTGTGTGTGTAATAAATCTTCTTTGCAGTTATAATAATGCAGGATTTTTGTGAACTCTTAACCCTAGTTTCCCCTGATTTTCATATTCATTAAATTCAGAGGCATGTAAATTTCATGTGTGTTATTTTTATTGGGTTTAACGTCACACCGACACAGTTTAAGTCATATGGCGACGTCCACCTGTACTGGTGAAGAAAGACTTTAGGCACCCTTATGTGCATTATTTCAGCCACGAACGAGCAACCGAGTTGAACCACCGACATTCCTTAAGCTAGCAGGATAGTTTCCTCACATGAGTATATTTCAAGTAAATGTAAAACTGTCGCAAATAACATAATAATGAGCCGCGTCATGACAAAACCAACATAGTGGGTTTGCGACCAGCATGGATCCAGACAAGCCTGTGCCTCCGCGCAGTCTGATCAGGATCCATGCTGTTCGCTATCAGTTTCTCTACGTGTAATAGGGTTTGTAAACGAACAGCATTGATCCTGATCAGACTGCGCGGATGCGCAGGCTGGTCTGGATCCATGCTGGTCGCAAACGCATTACGTTGAATTTGTCATGACGCTGCTCATATGCATTGACGAAACAACAAAGGAACTATTAAAGCTACTTACCATCTGATAAACAAAAATATACAAGTAACCCGTCATTGCATTGACATTAACGACTGAAATAAGAACCATTAAAAATCTCACGATTATTGTATGAACAATAACAAACAAACAAACAAGCAAAAACTATTGAAAAACGCATGTTTATTGTACGTCCATTCTTTACAATTGATCAAAGAACGCATGAAAATAAGTGGTTATTACAAGACATTGCCGCCTGAACAAAGAATGATTAAAAATATCGTGTATAGTAGTTGCAAGACATGGTCCATTGAACAATATCCTGTTGAAAATTTCGTGATATTGTAAAACCATTGATGACCGCACAAAGAACGATGTAACCATTGTATAGACATTGAGGACAAAACCAAAATAATGGGTTTGCTATCAGTTTCTTTACTTGTTATAGGGTCTGTAAGCGAACAGCATGGATCCTGATCAGACTGCGCGGATGCGCAGGCTGGTCTGGATCCATGCTGGTCGCAAACACATTATGTTGGTTTTGTCATGACGCGGCTCATATAGACATTGAGGACTGAACAAGGAACAATTGAAGAGCTCGTAGTTATTATATAGACATTGTCAGGGGAACATAGACCTATTATTGTCAAAACATTAATGACGAGTGGACAAAGAACGATTGAAAATCTCGCAGTTATGGTAAGAACATTGACGATCGAACAAAAAACGATGAAAAACTCATGGTTATTGTATAGACATTGCCGACCGAACAAAAAACTATTTGAAAAAGCTCATGTTTACCAAGCAAAGAACAAATGAAAAGCAAGACAGAAATTGACAAGAGTTATATTCAATGTGAAAAGGAAAAAGGAACTCCACTGAGGTTCAAAAGCCTAACCCATACAAATTGAATTTCAAACATTGATCGGCTGGGACACTTAGACAGAGAAAAGATTTACAAAAGGATATTGAGAAACATACTTAGAAATATATTGAAAATATTTTGGAGTTAAAGTTATTCTTAGCCCGATTTGAGTAAAAAGCGTTTTTCAATTTTGGGTCATTTTTCACAATTATAATTATCATTTTGGAATTTGAACCCACAGCAGTTGAGGTTGATGGTTCAAAGACAGCGACTTTAACCACTCTGCCATGGAGGATCCTCATTTAACTTAATTTGTAAACCTTTTAAAACACTATTCTATTGTATTCCGACATACACATAAATGATAAAGAACATTTAAAAGCATAGTAATCATTTAATTTCAATGTAAAGAACAAAACATAATTTCAATGTAATGAAGAAAACAAACTGTGAATCAATAACTTTACACATGACATAATACATGTAATAGTAAAATTCAAAACAATGCAATTACAAACAGAACTGGATGTGAACATTACAGTTGTGACAAGTATTATAGTTCATGGGAAAAATCAAATACACGTACACATGGTCTCAAGCCATAATGGTATGTGAGCTGGTAACTTGATAAAGATCATACCCATCTAACTAGATTATAACACGGATCTTTATTACATTGTAATATAAATCCGTGATTGTAATAATTGTTTATAATGATAATTTATAAGTGTATAGTGCATGCGCAAAATCATCTCTTCAACAACTACAAATAATTCTTTCAAGGAATGTAATATTCTCATTTGTTATTATTATTCATATCTATAAAATCTAAATATATATTCTTCAAAAATTCTCTCAAGATATGACTATACAAATATGGAAACATCATAATTGTACTGTTTTCAATTCATCATAATTGTACTTTTTTCAAAATCTGTATAAAATATACTTTTCAACAGATAGAGTTCTACGTCCCACATCTCTCAACAATGATTATGAAGCTTATCTAAAGTCATTCAAACAATAATGGAATTCAAGTGTTTTTCCCCACATTTTCTGTCTTGGTATGTTAAGTCAAAACTTGATAGATTGAGCAAACAATCAATAAATGCTATTTTCTAAAATAATGATCCATAAGAAAACAATTTCTTGTCTCCGCAGAACATGATTTGTCAGAAAACATAATGTGTGACCCGTTTGAGACCATTATACCTTCACATCTTTAACATCCCATTAAAGGTGGCAGTGTGGCCAAATATTTAACAAGTCTTGGACTAGTATTCTAAGGATTGCAGGCATTATGGGTTTAAACCCTGTCAGGGGCAAGCCTTTGATTTCTTGAGCAAAGAAACTTTACACTCATTACTTAAAACCGGTTGGTTTCAAAAATGAATTTGAGAACGCGTTTGTTAGCTTTTAATTTCCTAAATAATCAAGTAAAGTAAATTGTGTCTTAACTAAGGCCTTACAAGAGATGTCATTTCATATAAGTACAGGAAAGTAATAAAACTATAATGTATGCTTGTGTCAAACTATAATGAGAGCCTGTGGCAAACTATAATGCACATATGTGGCAAACTATAATGCGCACCTTTGGCAAACTATAATGCACATCTGTGGCAAACTTTAATGCACATCTGTGGCAAACCATAATGGCTGCCTGTGGCATACTATAATGTACACATGTGGATAACTATAATGTGCACCTTTGGCAAATTATAATGGGCACCTGTGGTCAACTATAATGCACATGTGTGGTTAACTATCATGGGCACCTGTAGCAAACTATATTGCGCACATGTGGCAAATTTTTGAACATTTAGTATGAGTTTAATGTAAGTTTTTATGAAAAACAAAAGACTGTAAGATTCTTTTCAGCATTATACCATTAAACCCAATACAGTTAAAAATGGCAAAAATAGAAAACACCATTA
This sequence comes from Ruditapes philippinarum, assembly GCF_026571515.1. Classification (NCBI taxonomy): domain Eukaryota; kingdom Metazoa; phylum Mollusca; class Bivalvia; order Venerida; family Veneridae; genus Ruditapes; species Ruditapes philippinarum. Next base: position 120,206 of record NW_026866090.1, on the reverse strand, counting down.
TAATTATTTTAACTTGACATTGAGTTATTGACGCTATGACAGTTTATACTATACAAGTATGTGTGTTATATCAAGAAATAAATTTAATTATGATTATAATTTAAGTATTTAAAGAAACCCACATGATAAAACTTTAATTATTTCTGGAACAATGAAAAAAGTAATCATCAATGTCACATGATCGCAACAAAGTTACCAGTGTTTAACAAAGTAACGCATTTTTCTACAAAGTTACCAGTGTCCAACAAAGTAACGCATTTTTCTACAAAGTTATCAGTGTCCAACAAAGTAACGCATTTTTCTACAAAGTTACCAGTATCCAACAAAGTAACATGTTTTTCAACAAAGTTGTTACCAGTGTTTAACAAAGTAACGAGTTTTTCTACAAAGTTACCAGTGTTTAACAAAGTAACGCATTTTTCTACAAAGTTACCAGTGTTTAACAAAGTAACGAGTTTTTCAACAAAGTCGCCAGTGTTTAACAAAGTAACGAATTTTTCAACAAAGTTACCAGTGTCCAACAAAGTAACGAGTTTTTCAACAAAGTTACCAACGTTCAACAAAGTAATGCATTTTTCTACAAAGTTACCAGTGTTTAACAAAGAAACACATTTTTCATTAAAGTTACCAGTGTTCAACTAAGTAACAAGTTTTTCAACAAATCTGTAATGCATGTTAAACAAAGTTAAACAAAGTAATGAGCATTCAACAAACACATCTTTGGAATGTAGCAATTTTGACACAGGAATAGATTAGACTAGGGAAACATTAAACAAGTTAAAAGTATATACAAAAATACATAATCTATTTCGCAAAAGGCATATCCGGTAAATAAAAAAAACTAGAACTCCGCGAGTCGGATGTGTCGCCTTGTGAACAATATAGTTTAGGAGAAATGGCCAGGACAAAAATGAAATACGAAAACTAACAAAGGGCAATAGCTCAAAAAATAATAAGTGCAGAGCAGCAGTTTCTATGCATTGCACTTCTTATCAAAAAGATCTATCATTCTATGAAGTTTCAAGTCCATATCTTTTATAATTTATGAGAAATGGCCTGGACAAAAATAAAATATGAAAATATATAAAGGGTAATAACTCAAAAATAAGAAATGCAGAGTACCGGTTCTTGTACACTTGCTGTCCCCTTTAACAAAAAGAAAACATTTAACGACAGAAGTTTTAGTACCGTTGGTCCAACTCTCTGGAATAAATTGCCTCTGTATATAAGACAGTCTTCAACTTTGGACATGTTCAAGAAAAATGTCAAAACCTACTATTTTAGAGATTTTCACGCATTGTTTTAAGATTGTGATTGGGCTGTAAACTGATAGAGATGTGGAAATATGTTTAAAATTTTACTGAAATAACCATTGATTTTTATTTTCTTTTAAATTATTTATTATTGTTATTTTTTATAACTATTCTTTTTTTCTTTTTTTTCAAAGTTTTTAATACTTTATATTTTACACGGCTGATATCTTTAACATATTTTTTTGTAGTTCATTTGTCATGCATATGTGTTTTTTATCTATATGTACATACTTTTATTATCCTTTTGTACAACGCCATTGAATATGTATATAGAAATAGGCGTTTAATTAAATAGAACAGTTTCAGTTTCAGTTACAGTTTCAGTTTGTACACTGCACTTTTTCTTAATGAGATCTATCATCCTAAGAAGTTTCATGTCTATAGCTTTCATACTTGAGGAGAAATGAGCTGGTTAAAATAAAGTACGAAAATTAACAAAGGGCAATAACTCAAAAAATAAGAAATGCAGAGTACCGGTTCTTGTGCACTGCACTTCTTCTTAATGAGATCTATCATCCTATGAAGTTTCAAGTCCATAGCTTATATACTTTCGGAGAAATGGCCCGGACAAAAATAAAGTATGAAAATTAACAAAGGGCAATAACTCAAAAAATAAGAAATGCAGAGTACCTGTTCCTGTGCACTGCACTTCTTCTTAATGAGATCTATCATCCTATGAAGTTTCAAGTCCATAGCTGTTATACATTAGGAGAAATGGCCCGGACAAAAATAAAGTATGAAAATTAACAAAGGGAAATAACTCAAAAATTAGGAAATGCAGAGTACAGATTCTTGTGCACTGCACTTCTTCTTAATGAGATCTATCATCATATGAAGTTTCATGTTCATAGCTTTTATAGTTGAAGAGAAATGGTCCGGACAAAATTAAAGTATAAAAATTTACAAAGGGCATTAACTCAAAAATTAAAAAGTGCAGAGTACCGGTCCTTGTGCACTGCACTTCGTGTTATTGAAAGGAGCATGCATACCAAGTTTGAAGTCAATCCAACTAGAAGTGACTGAGTTATGCTCTGGACAAGCTTTAGGGGACGCCGACGCCAAAAACGACGCCGACACCGCCGACAAAAGTAATCCCTATATGTCCCCTTTTCAAGGCGACACAAAAATTGACATAATTTTAATGTACCTGTATTTAAATTGGCAACAAGTGCATCAAATGGAGTTTATGACATGTATACACATTAATTTAACAATATACAATACAAAATGTACTTAGTTTGCATGAATATGCCAACAATCCAAGCCCAATGCCTATGACAGAGGCTTACAAAAGGCCACAAATGGAGTTACGTCATCAAAATATAAGAATTTGAACAGTACTGTTTCCACAAATTAACCCAAGTGGTTAAGTCAGCAATGATTCTGGTGACATATATTTGTAATATTTACATACTGGGGCAGGAAGTAAAACCAGCAACAGCTGTCCGTAAGACAGCACGACTGATTATTCTCAGTGCTTGACAGCCAAGAAAGGGGCAAAACTCTGTAAAAAAGGTAATCCAGATTTATGGGACCTGAGCCCATCATGTTAGATAATCACAGAAAACAAGAGTGTGGAGTTTCAACCAATTGTTTACAGTAGTTTTGAAAATATCAACTATCACAAAAAACTTAACCAAAGTGTGACATTGACACCAACACCAGGGTGAGTACAACAGCACTCTTTATTCATCGAAATGTTGAGCAAAAAAATGTTTTCAACAATTTAAATGATTGTTACAATTACGCCATTTATTTTTCCACAAAAAAATAATATCAGTAATGTTAGATCCTATAATTTTATAAATATTGCACGATTCTCCAAACAACATTGTCCTTACACATGGATATACGATGGAATTTTGAACAAATTATGAATTTCCTAAATTTATAGTTTTTATATTGAAAAAAAAGGCCTTTTGTTGAATAATAATTCTAAACTCCATATAAAACTCTGAAAATGTTGACCTGTCTAACTATGCATTACTTTACATATGAATAACTTGATTATTATTGTAGGGAAAAAAATATTTTTATACACATGTGAACTCGGTGAATGTAATCTTATTTTACTTATCAATAGATAGTAATGATCAGTTAGTTACATCTAAAATTGTAATAATTATCTAAGTATATCTAAAATTATAATAATTATCTTTTAAGTATATCTAAAAAAATATCTAAATTAATAGTTACATGTATTTAGTTATATCTTAAATTTTATAATTATTATTTAGTTATAACTATAATTTTAACAATTATTTAGTTATAACTATAATTATATTGATAATAATGATGATAATAATAATAATAATAATAATACAACTTTTAAATATTAATGATTTTACCAATACCAGAAGATTACCGTATGATAACATATCAAAACACCCAAGAAAGCTAAACAATGAAAATAAGAACAAATTCATGCTATCAAACATATATACTCAACCATATATGAGCCGCGTCACGACAAAACCAACATAATGGGTTTCAACCAGCATGGATCCAGACCAGCCTGCGCATCTGCGCAGTCTGATCAGGATCCATGCTGTTCGCTTACAAACCCTATAACAAGTAGAGAAACTGATAGCGAACAGCATGGATCCTGATCAGACTGCGCGGATGTGCAGGCTGGTCTGGATCCATGCTGGTCGCAAACCCATTATGTTGGTTTTGTCGTGACGCGGCTCATATATCTCTCTTCTGATATAACCAGGGATGTATACAATCTATTATGAACATTCCTGGTATAACTTATCATTATTATGTTAATCAAACAAAATGAAAAAAAACTACAATTCGCAGCCTTACAATTATATTATATTATATATCCGCGCAGTCTGATCAGGATCCATGCTGTTCGCTATCAGTTTCTCTACTTGTAATAGGGTTTGTAAGCGAACAGCATGGATCCTGATCAGACTGCGCGGATGCGCAGGCTGGTCTGGATCCATGCTGGTCGCAAACCCATTATGTTGGTTTTGTCATGACGCGGCTCACGTACTTTGACTTCAAATTAATAAATCTTAACCTACACGTGTAATGTTATATACTGATTGCAAAGCATGACAACTTTTTGTTCTAGTTTGTTTTAAGTGTTATATTAAAGTGTTAAGTGTTACATTAAAAGTGTAGTATAACACAAATAGTTGAGCCGCACCATGACAAAACCAACATAGTGCGTTTGCAACTAGTATGGATCCAGACCAGCCTGCGCATCCACGCACTCTGGTCAGTATCCATGCTATTCACTATCTGTCCATCTACTTGTTATAGGGTTTGTAAGCGAACAGCACGGATCCTGATCAGTCTGCGCGGATGCAAAGGCAATATTGGTTTTGTCGTGGCAAGGCTCAAACTGTTATTATTTTGATCAGATAGCATTCAAGCATCCTGTCTCCAGATTCAAGCTAATTTTCATTGAAATTTTTGAAAATGTATTACAAAGTAAAATATTGTGAGGTGAACATAAGATAGTAATATACACATTTGCATACAGCACTTACATTCCATGTAGATTAGCTAAAAAATGTCAAAATATGCAAAAATAGCCCTTATGATATAAGTAACACAGTAAAAATATAGTGAAAAATACTGCAAAAATCAGTCATTACTTGCAAAAAACATATTAATTATTACTTTAATATTGAATCTGTTTACCTTTCTTAAAATCTTAATACATTTTCCTCAAGTTTGATATTCTTGACATATGTTGGCTCATCTGGAGGCATGCAGCTGTTGTTTTTAAATACCAGTTTTTTTAAAAAAGGTAAATTGCTAAAATTCCATTGTAAATTAACAAAACAGAAGAATATTGTCATATCATATGGCATCTACTGTTTTATCAATCATGTCAAATTTCAAGATATGAAAACAAAATCATAGCAAATGCCATACAGTTATATCCATTATGTCAGATGTGCAAAACAAAAATTTTAGCTCCTTCACACAACATGTTGCTTGCAGCAATGCTGTTGTTTTTATCTATCATGCCAAATGAACAAAAGTAAAAGCTCCATTTGCCACTTAAATCATATCTGAATATCCATCATGTCAAATGAACAAAAGTAAAAGCTCCATTTGCCACTTAAATCATATCTGAATATTCATCATGTCAAATGAACAAAAGTAAAAGCTCCATTTGCCACTTAAATCATATCTGAATATCCATCATGTCAAATGAACAAAAGTAAAAGCTCCATTCACTGTATAGATCCTATCTTAACAGCCATTGTGTCAAATGAACAAAAGTAAAAACTTTCAATCACTGAATCAATCATGTCAATAAAAACAAAAGTATATAAGATATTTCATAAATCATATTTTAATATATATTAAACATCATGTCAAATGAACAAAAGAAAAAACATCAATCACTGAATAAATCATATAACCATTATGTCAAATAAAAAAAATCAAATCTTTAAAAAAGCACAATGTTATACTTATATATAATACTCCTGTCTAATTAACACAACAAAAATTAAGTCACAACAAAAGACATAAATTTATATCTAGGTTAAATCTAGCATGTCAAATGAATAAAATTTGATGATTATGATGATGATGGTGATGATGATGATGGTGATGACTACTATAACCACCATCAGCACAAGTGCTAGCTTTTTTACAAACCCTATTACAAGTAGAGAAACTGATAGCGAACAGTATGGGTCCTGATCAGACTGCGCGGAGGCGCAGGCTGGTCTGGATCCATGCTGGTCTCAAACCCACTATGTTGGTTTTGTCGTGACACGGCTTATATATTTTTTGTATTTAAAAAAGCACATTTAGTTTGCACTAAAATCATTTTATTTTGTACTTTAATCACAAGTTGAATTTCCCAGTTTTATCAATCTCATTAAAATCAGATCATTACGGAATGCCGTTAGGGCCATCGCCTATGAATGGTTTGATCTGAAACGCGATACTCGACAGTACGATGATGAAAACGCGAAATCACGAAACTACGATGGTGAAAACGCGACAGTACGATGATGAAAACACGACAGTACGATAACGAAAACACGATAATACGACAGTACGATGATAATAATACGATAAACTATCGTGTTTTCATCATCGTACTTTCGCGTTTTCACCATCGTAATATCGTGATTTCGGGTTTTCATCATCGTACCATCGCGTTTTCACCATCGTACTATCGCGTTTTCATCATCGTACTGCCGTGTTTTCATCATCGTACAATCGCGTTTTCACTATCGTACTGTCGTGTTTTCATCATCGTATTATCGCGTTTTCATCATCGTAGTTTCGTGACTTTTTTCAAATAGTTTTTTGTTCGGTCGGTAATGTCTATACAATAACCACGAGTTTTTCATCGTTTTTTGTTCGATCGTCAATGTTCTTACCGTAACTGCGAGATTTTCAATCGTTCTTTGTCCAGTCGTCATTAATGTTTTGACAATAATAGTTCTATGTTCCCCTGACAATGTCTATACAATAACTACGAGCTCTTCAATTGTTCCTTGTTCACTCCTCAATGTCTATATAATGGTTACATCGTTCTTTGTTCGGTCTTTACAATAATCACCAGATTTTCAACCGGTCTTTGTTCAATAGACCATGTCTTGCAATTTTTGTACGATGATGAAAACACGAAACTACGATGGTGAAAACGCGATAGTACGATGGTGAAAACGCGATGGTACGATGATGAAAACCCGAAATCACGATATTACGATGGTGAAAACGCGAAAGTACGATGATGAAAACACGATAGTTTATCGTATTATCATCATCGTACTGTCGTATTATCGTGTTTTCATCATCGTACTGTCGTGTTTTCATCATCGTACTATCGCGTTTTCACCATCGTACAATCGCGTTTTCATCATCGTACTGTCGTGTTCTCATCATCGTACAATCGCGTTTTCACTATCGTACTGTCGTGTTTTCATCATCGTATTATCGCGTTTTCATCATCGTAGTTTCGTGATTTCATCATCGTAGTATCGCGTTTTCACCATCGTAGTTTCGTGATTTCGCGTTTTCACCATCGTACTTTCGACTATCGCGTTTCAGATCAACACATTCACAGGCGATGGCCCTAACGGCATTCCGTAGATCATCGCTTTCGCTCAGTTACTCTTCGCTACGTAGGGTAGTGAAGCGACAGTTAGGATATGATTTTATGAGATTGTAGTTTTTATTTAAATACGTTTGTACTTTTAACCACTAATTTTGTACTTAAATCACTTATTTTGTGCTTAAATCTCTTATTTTATACATCAATAAATTAGTTGTACCTAAATTACGTATGGTATCATTAAATCACTCATTTTGAGCTTGAATTACTTTATTTCTACACTTCACAGTATCTTTATTTATGTAAACATTTTTTTTTTTGCATTTCATAAAAGCTTATGAAGCTTAAATGAAGGTGTACTTCTGTAAATATTTTGAAAAAGGGATATTCTTCGAGAGCAATGATAGAAAAATTATTAACGTTAAAATTGCGGTCGTTTACATTGAGGGATTCTGTAAGGAGCAACATCCCTCACTCCTGAAGCAGTACTTCATCGTATTGTATCGCTGAATGCGATTCATACCCCCACCAACGTCCTTGACAGAAAACGACTTGGAAAGGTGGTTTAGGGAATAACTTTAGTGGCACAAATACATATACATAAAAAGAAATTATCTCTGGTGAAATAAAGAAAAATTGTACAGGTAATAGTATAAATTTATATTGTCAAATCATGTTCGAAACAGTTACACAAATAACCTTTCATTTTCCCGATGTAATAAAACAAACAAAAGCAGTGAAGTTAAGAAAAATAGCATAATTATGTCAAAATGTAATTAAGAGTGGAAAAACTTTGCATACTGAGCTTACTTGTGACCCTTTATATATATAATATAGTTTCAAGTCAATATCTGTACTAGTTTCAGAAATATTTAAGTATAAATGGTTATATAAGAATATTTTCTAAGCCTAAAAGGGGAATAAATTGTGTCAAAATTCAATGGAATTGTAGAATTTTCGTCATATGAGCTTGCTTGTAACCATTCTATAAATTTTAAGTTTCAAATAAATATCTCTCCTGGTTTAAGAAATATTATTGTAAATAAATTTAAAGACATAAAAATGGACTTAACTATGTCAAAATTCAATACAAAGTTATCCCCCCATTTTTAGTTATGAAACTTGACCTGCACATCTTACTTGCGACATTTCGTATATATTTTCAATTTTTGACCTTCAAGTGTGGCCTTGACCTTAAGCTGGCACAATGGTAAGATGGGTTCTGCACATTGCCCAGTTGGGGTGAACATTTGAGTCAAGTTTGAAGAAAATCTTTTCATTAGTATAGAAATAATAAAGCGGACACGACATATTGTCTAGTATTGATTGTATGTAAATTTAAAGACTTAAAAAGGGGCATAACTTTGTCAAAATGCAATACAGAGTTATGAAACTTGACCTGCATATCTTATTTGTGACACCTCATATATCTTTTAAGTTTCAAGCAAATACATGTGCTAGTTTCAGATATATGCAAGTACATGTTAAAATTTAAGAACATTTTCTAAGTCAATTTTTACCTTCAAGTGTGACCTTGACCTTAAGCCGGCAAAAGGGTAACATGGGTTCTGCACATTATTTTGTTGAGGTGAACATTTGAGCAAAGATTGAAGAAAATCTTTTAATTAGTGTAGGACTTACAGAGCAGACACACCATATTGTCTAATATTTGATTGTTTGATATTTGACCTTCAATTGTGACCTTGACCTTGAGTTTACACATGGGCAACATGGGTTCTGCACATCCCCTTGTTGAGGTGAACATTTGAGCCAAGTTTGAAGAAAATCCTTCAATTGGTATAGGATTTATAGAGCGGACACGATAATGGAGACGGACGGACGGACCGACGCGACAAAGCGAATCCATTATAGCCCCCTCCCCCACCCCCACACACATTTTGTGGTGGGGGTATAATTAAATACAAGTACTCCAGAATAGTGAATAATCGGTACAAATTAGGCAAAGAAGGAGAACTTCAGTACACGTGAAATTGTTACTTGAGGTATGCAGACGAAAAGGAAAGAACGCCACATTTAGCCGGGAGAGGTATACGAAACACGATCTTTCATATATTAATAGCATCAGACCATAACCTGCTGGAACCGGAAGTCGATAGTCCAGCCTACATGTACGTGCACTCTAACTATAGGCTCTATACCGTCGGTACCTGTTTTTTTATATGTTGTTATGATATAACCGAAATCCTTTAAAATTCAAACGGAATATTTCAAATTCAAAAATACAAATTCGACAGGCTAAACTTTTCAAATAAACACTTGAAACAGTTTTCGTTCGGATCCCTTTGGAACGTAATTTGATTTGAGGTTTTTACTGCCAATGCGCAGCAATAATTAAAAAAAAAACAATATCTATTTGATATTAGTAGAAATAAAATTTACCTTTAAGTCCTTTGTTTGTCCTACATCTGTCGTATGAATCTTGCTCACGCTATAGTACCTATCTTTTATGCACATATTAACTTTAAAACTTGCTAACATAGTTAATATAATACATACGTACATAAAATAACGGTTGAATGCGTAAAAAAACTATTCTAAACTATGATCTGTCGTATTGAACTGTAATTAGTTTTCTTCACTTTCAAACACGCATCTTTGCATGCTGTGTGTGTAATTAATCTTCTTTGCAGTAATAATAATGCAGGATTTTTTTGAACTCTTAACCCTAGTTTCCCCTGATTTTTGTATTCATTAAATGCATGTAAATTTCAAGTGTGTTTTTGATTGGATTTTACGTTACACCGACACAGTACGATGCGTATATGGCGACGTCCAGCTGTACTGGTGAAGGAAGACTTTAGGCAACCTTCCGTGCATTATTTCAGGCACGAACGAGCAACCGAGTTGAACCACCGACATTCCTTAAGCTAGCTGGATAGCTTCATCACATGAGTAAATTTCAAGTAAATGTAAAGCTGTCGCAAATAATATAATTATGAGCCGCGTCATGACAAAACCAACATAGTGGGTTTGCGACCAGCATGGATCCAGACAAGCCTGCGCCTCCGCGCAGTCTGATCAGGATCCATGCTGTTCGCTATCAGTTTCTCTACTTGTAATAGGGTTTGTAAGCGAACAGCATGGATCCTGATCAGACTGCGCGGATGCGCAGGGTGGTCTGGATCCATGCTGGTCGCAAACGCATTACGTTGGTTTTGTCATGACGCGGCTCATATGCATTGACGAAACAACAAAGGAACTATTAAAGCTACTTACCATCGGATAAACAAGAATATAAAAGTAACCCGTCATTGCATAGACATTAACGACTGAAGAAAGAACCAATAAAAAAGCTCACGATTATTGTATGAACAATGACAAACAAACAAACAAACAAAAAACTATTGAAAAGCTCATGGTTATTGTACCACCATTCTTTACAATTGATCAAAGAACGCATGAAAATTAGTGATTATTACAAGACATTGCCGCCTGAACAAAGAACGATTAAAAAAATATCGTGGTAATTGAAAGACATGGTCTATTGAACAAAGACCGGTTGAAAATCTGGTGATTATTGTAAAGACCGAACAAAGAACGATGTAACCATTATATAGACATTGAGGAGTGAACAAGGAACAATTGAAGAGCTCGTAGTTATTGTATAGACATTGTCAGGGGAACATAGAACTATTATTGTCAAAACATTAATGACGACTGGACAAAGAACGATTGAAAATCTCGCAGTTACGGTAAGAACATTTGACGATCGAACAAAAAACGATGAAAAACTCGTGGTTATTGTATAGACATTACCGACCGAACAAAAAACTATTTGAAAAAAGCTCATGTTTACCAAATAAAAAACAAATGAAAAGCAAGACAGAAATTGACAAGAGTAATATTCAATGTGAAAACGAAAAGGAACTCCACTGAGGCTCAAAACCTAAACCATACAATTTGATTTTCAAACATTGATCGGCTGGGACACTTAGACAGAAAAAACATTTACAAAAGGATATTGAGAGATATACCCAGATATATATTAAAAATCATATTTTTGAGTTAAAGTTATTCTTAGCCCGATTTGAGTAAAAAGCGTTGCAACGTTTTTCAACTTTGGATCATTTTTCACAATTATAATGATCATTTTGGAAAAACGGGATTTGAACCAATACAATACAATATCTTTATTTCACTCAAAACATGCACAATATATACATAACAACATGAGGTAAATAATACAATAGATATAAATCGAGGCACCGATCAATCATAAATCCACTTGGAAAGATCGAAATTCTATAAAATAAATAATTTTGTTTATACTATATTATAGCGTCATTCTCGAAAACAGTGAAGGAAAAAAAAGCAACAAAAAAACAAATACAATCATACATAATTGTACATATAGCATGATATATTTTAAACCTGCTAAATCTGTGTGTAATTTCAATCTAAATAAGGAAAAATAAAAAAAAGAAGAGAGAGAGAGAAAAAGAATACATGATATTTCTCAGGATATTTCTCACCAATAATAACAACGGGAGAATAACCAAAATTGTTTAATCCAATATCTTTTTTTTTTCAGTTACTATATAAACAAATTATTTCTTTGACCAATTCACAAAATTTTCTATATTCCACTTTTTTAAAACACTTGTTTTCCATTAATTCTTTATAAATAATGATATTCGGTCTGTTGTAATATTTTGCTTTTAACAAGCGCTTACGAGTGCCCAACAAAAAAGAACATTCGAAAAGATAGTGGAATTCATCGCCACAAATTTCGTACAAATTCTAAGATATAATGGGATTCTATGCCAAGATCCAGTTTCTACAGGGAGTCTATGGCTTCTTGTTCGGAAGTTACTCATATATCTTAAGTATTAAGGTGGTGTATTTATTAAGTATTTCTCAAATTCAAATTTTGTTTTAAAAAGTTTATAATTTGCACATTTGCTCGAATTTTCAATATTTGAGTACCAATCATTCAAGAAAAGATCAGATAGTTTCTGTTTTAAAGTAGTTGTTAACCATTTGGTGTTTGGAAACTCATGGTGCGTCCAAATACCACTTAAGCCGCATGTAATTAAAATGTTTTTGATACTAGTTAACCATAAAAATTTATTCTTTTGCACAGTATTTGAATTGTGAAATTGACTAAGTAATAAACAGTACAATGTAGTTGACAATTTGTTAGATTTGGGGTAAATCAAATTTGACCAAAAAGAAATCATTCTTGTTTTAATATCAATAATCAATGGTTGAACTCCAGTTTCACCATATATAATACTATTAGGTGTACTTACTTTAACATTTAAAACAAATTTCAAAAAAATTAATTGTACTTTTTCTATTATGTCTAAATTTCCATATCCCCATATTTCGCATCCATATAACAAAATTGGCTTAACAGTTTTCATGAAAAGTTCTATTTGCAATTCTATTGGCATTAACAAATCTCTTGCTTTCTTTATGAGGGAATGCATTGCTCGTGTAGCTTGTTGTGCTATAGCACGCTTTGCATTTAAAAAAGAACCACTTCTACTAAATAAAATACCCAAATATTTGTAATCGTTTGTAACTTTAATGTTTTCTCCTTTAAAAGTAAATGTAAATTGTCTTGGTATTCCTTTAGAAAAAATAACAATATTTTTTTTGAAATATTAGCTTGCAATTTCCAAATATCACAATATTGCTCATATAAGTGCAAAGAAAATTGTAAATCCAGTGCTGATTCAGCAAGTATAACAGTATCATCAAAAGTACAAACAGTTTTAAATAGTAAAGAAATGAATCATCCTGACCATGTTTATTGCAGGTTACACCATTAACAAAGTTCCTAGAGTTGAAAAAATCATGTAGGTCATTTAAAGAGAATGAGAACAGCAAAGGAGATAAATTTCCCCTTGTCTAACGCCTATATTGCATATAAAAAAGTTGGATTTCATACCATTTACAGAGACGCACGACTTTGCATTTTCATACATTCTTTTAATGACATTAAGAAAGTTGCTTTTAATATTATTCATCAGTAACTTTGCCCAAAGGCCATTTCGCCATACCGTATCAAAGGCGGCCTTAAGATCGACAAAAGCACATTATAGAGTTTTTTTACAGCTTTGAAGATACTCGGTAAGACAAGAAAGAACAAACATATTATCGACTGTTGAAAAATTCTTCCTAAATCCAGCCTGAAACTGGTTGATTAAGTCATTTTTGTCAGAAAACTTTTGTAATCGAGAATTTAAGATAGCAGTAAAAAGTTTGCCCATACAGCTTAACAAAGTAATAGGGCGGTAATTTGAAGCATCCATTGGAGACCCTTTATTTTTAAAAATTGGTTGAATGACACCCACTGTCCAAGAATTGGGAATAATTCAACTTTTAAAAACAATATTAAAAAGCTTGACGTAAATATCTTTCATAATGGGCATCGAGGCTTTAATGTGATCATTTAAGATTTGGTCAAATCCCCCAGCTTTATTATTTTTTAAATGTTTTACCGCTAATTCTATTTCTTCGGCTGTGATATCTCAATTAAGATCCCTATTTAAGTTTTCTGTCATATCGTTTGGAATTTCAAAAAATTCTTCATCAGTATTTTGCGAGTTTACATTTTTAAAATGGTTATAGAGCGTATCTAGTTCCGCTTTAACGTTTATTTTCTTTCCCCCTGATAGTGCCTTCCAGTATTGCTTGGGATGTTTATTTTTTAGATTTTTAATTTTTGCAATATTTCGTCTTTTAAATGCTTTATTTGATTTGTTTAGAATTTTCTTATAATGTTTACTGTTTTCGTTTAAAGTTTGTCTAATTCTTTCTGTTTTATGTATCTTATACGTAAATTTTGATCTATGAAAATTTGTTCGGGCATTTTTACATTCTGAATTAAACCATTTCGGTGTATTATTTCTATTTTCGTAGGGATATGTTTTATTTCTTGTTGTATAGCCAAAACTGTTTTTAGCACTTTCAATGAAGACAGTAGATATATCATTTACAATATTTTGCAATTCTGATTCAAGGATGTTATTATTTGATTCCATCAAACAGAGACGCTGATAAATATAATCTACATTTTCTGTATCTAGATTTGCTATAAACGCACCTTGATTTTCTTGTTTCCATAGTTTAATACCTGAATTTTTGTTACTTTTATCATTTACTGGGCAAATAGTCCAATTAAATGTTAGGCATATATGGTTATGGACATCAGACAAAAGAGGACAAAATTCTAAAACTTCTAAAGATTCAACGCGTTTAAGTAAGTTTTTGGAACAAACAGCATAATCCACGGTACTACTCGACTTACAGGTAATTTTCCCCATTAAATCACCTTTCGTCTTGCCATTTAGTATTAAAAAATTATTGAATTGCAGGAATTCTATGAATTTATAACCAAAATTATTACAGCTTTTATCTTGACTGACTCGTTCAAGATTAATACTTGTATCTTTAAAACGTTCCATGTCTGATTGAAATTCATAATACAAATCGTCTAATCCATTTTCATGAAAAAGGTCAAAATCTGGTTCTATATAATCTTTCATATTTCTTATTATTGAGTTCCAATCTCCTAACAGACAGACAGAAGAATATTTATTACTGAATGAATCAAGTTCACCTTGAATTTCTGCAAAAGGGTCGCCAGTAGAAAAATCAGATGATTCAGGTGGCACATACACGACACCATATAAAATATCATTACTTTTTGTTACTTGTTTGGACAGTACAAACCATAGAATAAGTTTACTTTCTGATTCAATAATGCGCACAAATGGTGTTAGGTAATTTTTAATCCCCAGACAAAGGCCGCCTGACCGTCTTTTCATTACATCCTTGCGATTTTTAAAATGCAATTTAAAGTTTTCAAAATTCACACTACATAAAGAATCAAGTTTGGTTTCCTCAAAACATACAATGTCATATTTATCAATAAATTCACAAAAATCAGGACAATTTTGTTTACATAATAAACCGCATACATTCAAATTAAGTATTTTCAAATAGCATATATTGTTATTGTGCAATGATTGTTCATCCAAAACGTTCTTATCACAACTACAAAAATCATTTTGCAATACACATTCACAATAAGTATCGGTAACCGAAGTGTCAATTTGCACGGTTAAATCTCCCGACCTGTCCTAGATTTTGCCACTGGTGGTCACGTGACTGACTGTCGCGCCGGTTAATTGAGGCCCTGGCAAACTAATCATGTTTATAGCTACACTTTCACTGGTATTATTTGAAATGGAATTTTCGGCGATAAAACTCGAGTTTGGTTCATTATCGCAAAAACGTTTTAATTCCGTGTCTTCTAATGGCGAGTTTGCTTTGTGTTTATTCTGCTGCTCGTGTTGACGCAGAGGATCAAAACGATTACTGGTAGGAGTCACAAAGTTTAAATTTTGCTTGGCAGATGTATACGATCTAGAATTTTGAGCACGATAAACCTTTCTATCGTTTATTGGATTCGATTTTGGGGAACCATTTCTGGAGGATATGGTATCTAAATTTGTTTTCCTAGCCTGCAAACGGGGGTTCGAGCAGGATGATTGAGTGATGCTGGCCACAGCAGTTGAGGTTAATGGTTCAAAGACAGCGACTTTAACCACTCTGCCATGGAGGATCCTCATTTAACTTAATTTGTAAACCTTTTAAAACACTATTCTATTGTATTCCGACATACAAATAAATGATAAAGAACATTTAAAAGCATAGTAATCATTTAATTTCAATGTAAAGAACAAAACATAATTTCAATGTAATGAAGAAAACAAACTGTGAATCAATAACTTTACACATGACATAATACATGTAATAGTAAAATTTAAAACAATGCAATTACAAACAGAACTGGATGTGAACATTACAGTTGTGACAAGTATTATAGTTCATGGGAAAAATCAAATACACTATATTACATTGTAATATAAATCCGTGATTGTAATAATTGTTTATAATGATAATTTAAAAGTGTATAGTGCATGCGCAAAATCATCTCTTCAACAACTACAAATAATTCTTTCAAGGAATGTAATATTCTCATTTGTTATTATTATTCATATCTATAAAATCTAAATATATATTCTTCAAAAATCCTCTCAAGATATGAAAATACAAATATGGAAACATCATAATTGTACTTTTTTCAAAATCTGTATAAAATATACTTTTCAACAGATAGAGTTCTACGTCCCACATCTCTCAACAATGATTATGAAGCTTATCTAAAGTCATTCAAACAATAATGGAATTCAAGTGTTTTTCCCCACATTTTCTGTCTTGGTATGTTAAGTCAAAACTTGATAGATTGAGCAAACAATCAATAAATGCTATTTTCTAAAATAATGATCCATAAGAAAACAATTTTTTGTCTCCGCAGAACATGATTTGTCAGAAAACATAATGTGTGACCCGTTTGAGACCATTATACCTTCACATCTTTAACATCCCATTAAAGGTGGCAGTGTGGCCAAATATTTAACAAGTCTTGGACTAGTATTCTAAGGATTGCAGGCATTATGGGTTTAAACCCTGTCAGGGGCAAGCCTTTGATTTCTTGAGCAAAGAAACTTTACACTCATTACCTAAAACCGGTTGGTTTCAAAAATGAATTTGAGAATGCGTTTGTTAGCTTTTAATTTCCTAAATAATCAAGTAAAGTAAATTGTGTCTTAACTAAGGCCTTACAAGAGATGTCATTTCATATAAGTACAGGAAAGTATTAAAACTATAATGTATGCTTGTGTTAAACTATAATGAGAGCCTGTGGCAAACTATAATGCACATATGTGGCAAACTATAATGCGCACCTTTGGCAAACTATAATGCACATCTGTGGCAAACTATAATGCACATCTGTGGCAAACCATAATGGCTGCCTGTGGCATACTATAATGTACACATGTGGCAAACTATAATGTGCACCTTTGGCAAATTATAATGGGCACCTGTGGTCAACTATAATGCACATGTGTGGTAAACTATCATGGGCACCTGTAGCAAACTATATTGCGCACATGTGGCAATTTTTTGAACATTTTAGTATGAGTTTAATGTAAGTTTTTATGAAAAACAAAAGACTGTAAGATTCTTTTCAGCATTATACCATTAAGCCCAATACAGTTAAAAATGGCAAAAATAGAAAACACCATTATAATCATTTTAACTTGACATTGAGTTATTGACGCTATGACAGTTTATACTATACAAGTATGTGTGTTATATCAAGAAATAAATTTAATTATGATTATAATTTAAGTATTTAAAGAAACCCACATGATAAAACTTTAATTATTTCTTGAACAATGAAAAAAGTAATCATCAATGTCACATGATCTCAACAAAGTTACCAGTGTTTAACACAGTAACGCATTTTTCTACAAAGTTACCAGTGTCCAACAAAGTAACGCATTTTTCTACAAAGTTATCAGTGTCCAACAAAGTAACGCATTTTTCTACAAAGTTACCAGTGTCCAACAAAGTAACGAGTTTTTCAACAAAGTTGTTACCAGTGTTTAACAAAGTAACGCATTTTTCTACAAAGTTACCAGTGTCCAACAAAGTAACGAGTTTTTCAACAAAGTTGTTACCAGTGTTTAACAAAGTAACGCATTTTTCTACAAAGTTACCAGTGTTTAACAAAGTAACGAATTTTTCAACAAAGTCGCCAGTGTTTAACAAAGTAACGAATTTTTCAACAAAGTTACCAGTGTCCAACAAAGTAACGAGTTTTTCAACAAAGTTGTTACCAGTGTTTAACAAAGTAACGCATTTTTTTCTACAAAGTTACCAGTGTTTAACAAAGTAACGAGTTTTTCAACAAAGTCGCCAGTGTTTAACAAAGTAACGAATTTTTCAACAAAGTTACCAGTGTCCAACAAAGTAACGAGTTTTTCAACAAAGTTACCAACGTTCAACAAAGTAATGCTTTATTCTACAAAGTTACCAGTGTTTAACAAAGAAACACATTTTTCATTAAAGTTACCAGTGTTCAACTAAGTAACAAGTTTTTCAACAAATCTGTAATGCATGTTAAACAAAGTTAAACAAAGTAATGAGCATTCAACAAACAACTCTTTGGAATGTAGCAATTTTTGACACAGGAATAGATTAGACTAGGGAAACATTAAACAAGTTAAAAGTATATACAAAAATACATAATCTATTTCGCAAAAGGCATATCCGGTAAATAAAAAAAACTAGAACTCCGCGAGTCGGATGTGTCGCCTTGTGAACAATATAGTTTAGGAGAAATGGCCAGGACAAAAATGAAATACGAAAACTAACAAAGGGCAATAGCTCAAAAAATAATAAGTGCAGAGCAGCAGTTTCTATGCATTGCACTTCTTATCAATAAGATCTATCATTCTATGAAGTTTCAAGTCCATATCTTTTATAATTTATGAGAAATGGCCTGGACAAAAATAAAATATGAAAATATATAAAGGGTAAAAACTAAAAAATAAGAAATGCAGAGTACTGGTTCTTGTACACTTGCTGTCCCCTTTAACAAAAAGAAAACATTTAACGACAGAAGTTTTAGTACCGTTGGTCCAACTCTCTGGAATAAATTGCCTCTGTATATAAGACAGTCTTCGACTTTGGACATGTTCAAGAAAAATGTCAAAACCTACTATTTTAGAGATTTTCACGCATTGTTTTAAGATTGTGGTTGGGCTGTAAACTGATAGAGATGTGGAAATATGTTTAAAATTTTACTGAAATAACCATTGATTTTTATTTTCTTTTAAATTATTTTTTATTGTTATTTTTTATAAATATTCTTTTATTTATTTTTTTTTTCAAAGTTTTTAATACTTTATATTTTACACGGCTGATATCTTTAACATATTTTTTTGTAGTTCATTTGTCATGCATATGTGTTTTTTTTATCTATATGTACATACTTTTATTATCCTTTTGTACAACGCCATTGAATATGTATATAGAAATAGGCGTTTAATTAAATAGAACAGTTTCAGTTACAGTTTGTACACTGCACTTTTTCTTAATGAGATCTATCATCCTAAGAAGTTTCATGTCTATAGCTTTCATACTTGAGGAGAAATGAGCTGGTTAAAATAAAGTACGAAAATTAACAAAGGGCAATAACTTAAAAAATAAGAAATGCAGAGTACCGGTTCTTGTGCACTGCACTTCTTCTTAATGAGATCTATCATCCTATGAAGTTTCAAGTCCATAGCTTATATACTTTCGGAGAAATGGCCCGGACAAAAATAAAGTATGAAAATTAACAAAGGGCAATAACTCAAAAAATAAGAAATGCAGAGTACCTGTTCCTTTGCACTGCACTTCTTCTTAATGAGATCTATCATCCTATGAAGTTTCAAGTCCATAGCTGTTATACATTAGGAGAAATGGCCCAGACAAAAATAAAGTATGAAAATTAACAAAGGGAAATAACTCAAAAATTAGGAAATGCAGAGTACAGATTCTTGTGCACTGCACTTCTTCTTAATGAGATCTATCATCATATGAAGTTTCATGTCCATAGCTTTTATAGTTGAAGAGAAATGGTCCGGACAAAATTAAAGTATAAAAATTTACAAAGGGCAATAACTCAAAAATTAAAAAGTGCAGAGTACCGGTCCTTGTGCACTGCACTTCGTGTTATTGAAAGGAGCATGCATACCAAGTTTGAAGTCAATCCAACTAGAAGTGACTGAGTTATGCTCTGGACAAGCTTTAGGGGACGCCGACAACGACGCCGACACAGCCGACAAAAGTAATCCCTATATGTCCCCTTTTCAAGGCGACACAAAAATTGACATAATTTCAATGTACCTGTATTTAAATTGGCAACAAGTGCATCAAATGGAGTTTATGAAATGTATACACATTAATTAAACAATATACAATACAAAATGTACTTAGTTTGCATGAATATGCCAACAATCCAAGCCCAATTCCTATGACAGAGGCTTACAAAAGGCCACAAATGGAGTTACGTCATCAAAATATAAGAATTTGAACAGTACTGTTTCCACAAATTAACCCAAGTGGTTAAGTCAGCAATGATTCTGGTGACATATATTTGTAATATTTACATACTGGGGCAGGAAGTAAAACCAGCAACAGCTGTCCGTAAGACAGCACAAATGACTATTCTCAGTGCTGGACAGTGAGGAAAGGGGCAAAACTCTGTAAAAAGGTAACACAGAGTTATGGGACCTGTGCTTCTCATGTTAAATAATCACGGAAAATAAGTGTGTGGAGTTTCAACCAATTCTTTTCAACAGTTTTGGAAATACCAACTTGCAAGCAAAACCTTAACCCTTTCCCCCATGAGCATATTGTGAAAAATGGCCGTTTTCACTGAAAAGCCTCCTGTTACAAGTTCAAACTGCTATGAAACTATGAAAATTGCTTCAATACTTATCAAACTTGGCACAAATGTTGACTGGACCATTGCCTTTGTAACATCGCTCAGTCTTAAATTTCATGTTACCATGGCAATGAGGGGACATCTAAAAATTGCCAAAAATCACTATTTTCCCTCGATTTTTTCCATCAAATTTATTTCAAAGTGCTGCAACTTCTCAAGGGATTGAGATAGAGTCAAAGGCTTTTCAGCTTTGGTTACACGTTACCTTATGATCGATCTGGGGTTATTTTTAGCCTCTCACAAGTCCAAAATTTTCTTGGTGTTGAGGGGGACTCCGCCCCCCTTCAAACCCTCAAACAGAAGGGGGCACATCCCCCTTCTGGCAACCCCCTGTGTATCTTTTGGATGGGGGGCGGCGCCGGTAAAGTGAGCACTTTTTTTAGCAACATTTCTGAAATGAAACCATGTGTTTTGGGCCAAAATAGGACAATTTTTCACTATTTCAGGCCTAAAAAAGGGGGGGTCGAAAGTGCGTTGTTTCGCGTATATATGAGGTAAAGGGTTAACCAAAGTGTGACATTGACACAGACACCAGGGTCAGTACAATAGCACTCCTTATTCATCAAATTGTTGAGCTAATAAATGTTCGCCACAATTTAAATGATTGTTACAATTACGCCATTTATTTTTCCACAAAAAATAATATCAGTAATGTTAGATCCTATAAATTTATAAATATTGCACGATTCTCCAAACAACATTGTCCTTACACATGAATATAAGATGGAAAATAGAAAAAATTATGAATTTCCTAAATTTATAGTTTTATATAGAAAAAGAAGGCCTTTTGTTGTATAATAACTCTTAACTCCAGTAAAAACTCTGAAAATATTGACCTGTCTAACTATGCATCACTTTACATAGGAATAACTTGATTTTTTTTTTGGAGGGAAAATTTTTTTTTTATACATGTGAACTCGATGAATGTTATCTTATATTACACTGTACTTATTGATTATAAATTAAACATGATACTTATTAAGTTATAACTAAAATAGTAATGATGATTTAGTTACATCTATAATTATAATAATTATCTATGTATATCTAAAATCATAATAATTATCTTTAAGTATATCTAAAATAATAATTACATGTATTTAGTTATATCATAAATTTTATAATTATTACTTAGTTATAACTATAATTTTAACAATTATTTAGATAATAATTAAAGATTATAATTATATTGATAATAATAATATTACTTTTAAATGTTAACTAGACCTATCACTGAAGGTGATTAATACCCCCACCAGCAATTTTGACTTTTGAAAAATAAGTAGTCTGAAGAAAAATTTGAACCCAAACTATCAACTTTGTACTAAGAAATATTTCAATTAATTGTCAACCAAACTGGGGTCTCCAAGTAAGCTAACTATACACCAAGACCTTGAACCCAGGAGGTCCAAAAGCAATACCAGCCGGGGTCTTCATATAAGCTTGCTTTACACCAAGTTTGATTCCTAACTCTAATTATTGTCCGGAAACCATATTTCTATTTTTAGTTATGGTGACCTTGACCTAGATCCCAGTGGGTCCACGGGGTCTTCGTAAAAGCTTGCTATACACCAAGTTTGATTACATTATCTCATTTCTTACTCTAGTTATTGTCCGGAAATCATTTTTCTATTTTTAGTAACAGTGACCTTGACCCCAGGGGGTCCAAATGCAATATCAACCAAGGTCGTCATATAAGCTTGCTATACACCAAGTTTGATTACAATATCTCATTCCTTACTCTAGCTATTGTCGGGAAACCATTTTTCTATTTTTAGTAACAGTGACCTTGACCCCAGGGGGTCCAAATACAATACCAACCCTGGTCTTCATATAACCTTACTATACACCAAGTTTGATTACAATATCTCATTCCTAACTCTAGTTGTTGTCCAGAAACCATTTTTCTACTTTTAGAAACGGTGACCTTGACCTTGAAGCCAGGGGGTCCAAATGCAATACCAACCAAATTCTCCACATAAGGTTGCTATATACCAAGTTTGATTACAATACCTCATTCGAAACTCTAGTAAACGTCTGGAAACCATGATGTGGACCAACCTACGGACCAACTGACCGACCGACAAGCTGACTCCTATATCCCCCCTAAACTTCATTTGTGGGGGTATAATGATTTAACCAATACCAGAAGATTACCATATCATATAAAAACACTTAAGAAAAGCTAAACAAAATAAAATAAGAACTAAATAATGCTATCAACCATATATACTTCTCTTCTGATTAACCAGGGATGCATACAATGTATTCTGAACGTTCCTCAGATATAACTTCCATTATTATATCAATTAAACAAAATGAAAAAACAAGAGCTGTCGGTAGGACAGCAACGCTCGACTATTCTTAGTGCTTGATAGTAAAAAAAATGCTTGATACAGTTACCTCCTCCTGTTTACAGGTTGGGGTCATGATGGTGAACAAGTGTGCAAAGTTTCAAAGCCATATGTCAATGGACTTTGAAAATATTTGAACTATTACAAAAACTTTAACGTAAATTCTAAGTCGAAAAAGGGGCATAATTCTGTCAAAATGCTTGATAGAGTTACCTCCTCCTGTTTACAGGTTGGGGTCAAGATGTTGAACAAGTGTGCAAAGTTTCAAAGCCATATGTTAATGGACTTTGAAAATATTTGAACTATTACAAAAACTTTAACGTAAATTCTAAGTCGAAAAAGGGGCATAATTCTGTCAAAATGCTTGATAGAGTTACCTCCTCCTGTTTACAGGTTGGAGTCATGATGTTGAACAAGTGTGCAAAGTTTCAAAGCCATATGTCAATGGACTAAAAACTACAAATCACAGCCTTACAATTATATTATATGTGCTTAGATGATAAAAACAAAGAGCAACCAAACAAGAGGTGTCGGTAGGACAGCAACGCTCGACTATTCTAGTGCTTGATAGTAAAAATAATGCTTGATACAGTTACCTACTCCTGTTTACAGGTTGGGGTCATGATGGTGAACAAGTGTGCAAAGTTTCAAAGCCATATGTCAATGGACTTTGAAAATATTTGAACTATTACAAAAACTTTAACGTAAGTGGTTACGCCGACGCCGACGCTCGGGTGACTGCAATAGCTCTATTTATTCTTATCGAATAGTCGAGCTAAAAACTACAAATCACAGCCTTACAATTATATTATATGTGCTTAGATGATAAAAACAAAGAGCAACCAAACAAGAGCTGTCGGTAGGACAGCAACGCTCGACTATTCTAGTGCTTGATAGTAAAAATAATGCTTGATACAGTTACCTACTCCTGTTTACAGGTTGGGGTCATGATGGTGAACAAGTGTGCAAAGTTTCAAAGCCATATGTCAATGGACTTTGAAAATATTTGAACTATTACAAAAACTTTAACGTAAATTCTAAGTCGAAAAAGGGGCATATTTCTGTAAAAATGCTTGATACAGTTACCTCCTCCTGTCTACAGGTTGGGGTCATGATGGTGAACAAGTGTGCAAAGTTTCAAAGCCATATGTCAATGGACTTTGAAAATATTTGAGGTATTACAAAAACTTTAACATAAATTCTAAGTTGAAAAAGGGGCATAATTCTGTCAAAATGCTTGATAGAGTTACCTCCTCCTGTCTACAGGTTGGGGTCATGATGGTGAACAAGTGTGCAAAGTTTCAAAGCCATATGTCAATGGACTTTGAAAATATTTGAACTATTACAAAAACTTTAACATAAGTGGTTACGCCGACGCCGACGCTCGGGTGACTACAATAGCTCTACTTATTCTTATCGAATAGTCGAGCTAAAAAGTAATATATCAGATAAAGGTAAACTGTGATGTGAATTATTTCAAATGAACAAAACTTAACCATGTTTGTGTAATGGATTAACCCTCCTTTCAATATGGAACAGTCCATTCGAACTTTATAGGGATTTACAAAATAAAATGAACAAAATACAAAATTTGAGCTGCCAACAGTATAGAGCCTTGTTATATACTGATTGCAAAGCATGACAACTTTTTGTTCTAGCAGGTTTAAGTGTTATATTAAAAGTATAGCATAACACAAATAATTGAGCCGATCCATGCTGTTCGCTATCTGTTTCTCTACTTGTAATAGGGTTTGTAAGCAAACAGCATGGATCCTGATCAGTCTGCGCGGATGCAAACGCACTATTGGTTTTGTCATGGCATGGCACAAACTGTTATTATTTTGATCAGATAGCATTAAAGCACATGCCTCCTCATTCATGCTAATTTTCATTAAAATTTTGAAAATGTATAACAAAGTAAAATATTGTGAAGTGAACATAAGACAGTAACTTACACATTTGGTAACAGCACTTACAATTCATGTAGATTAGCTTAAAAATGTCAAAATATGCAAAAATAGCCCTTTTGGTATAAGTAACACAGTAAAAATATAGTGAAAAATACTGCAAAAATCATTCATTAATTGCCAAAAAAAAAACATATTAATTATTACTTGAATATTGAATCTTTTTACCTTTCTTAAAATCTTAGTACATTTTCCTCAAGTTAGATATTCTTGAAATATGTTTGCTCATCTGGAGGCATGCAGCTGTTGTTTTTAAATACCATTTTTTTTAAAAAGGAATGTTGCTAAAATTCCATTGTAAATTAACAAAACAGAAGAATATTGTCATATCATATGGCATCTTCTGTTTTATCAATCTTGTGAAATTACAAGGTATGAAAACAAAATCATATCAAATGCCATACAGTTATATCCATCATGTCAGATGAACAAAAACAAAATTTTTAGCTCTTTCACACAACATGTTGCTTGCAGCAATGCTGTTGTTTTTATCTATCATATCAAATGAACAAAGGTAAAAGCTCCACTTGCCACTTAAGTCATATCTGAATATCCATCATGTCAAATGAACAAAAGTAAAAGCTCCATTCACTGCTTAAATCATATCTTAATATCCATCATGTCAAATGAACAAAAGTAAAAGCTCCATTCACTGTATAGATCCTATCTTAACAGCCATCATGTCAAATGAACAAAAGTAAAAAATATTCAATCACTGAATCAATCATAAATCAATCATGTCAATTAAAACAAAATGAAATAGTTCATACAGTGTATAAATCATTCTTTAATATATTAAACATCATGTCAAATGAACAAAAGAAAAAAAAACATCAATCACTGAATAAATCATATAACCATTATGTCAAATGAAAAAAATAATCAAAATAATCTTACAACAGATTAAATAAAAAAGCACAGTGTTAAACTTATATAATACTCCTGTCTAAATAACACAACAAAAATTAGGTCACAACAAAAGACATAAATTTATATCTAGGTTAAATCTAGCATGTCAAATGAATAAAATTTAAACAAATAAATATTTGCAACATAAATACCTACATGTATATATCCGTTCTATGAGAAGTTTTATTTCATGTTTGTTTTATTTCATTTTGCTTGATTTAAACTATATAATAAAGTCACACTTACACACCTACTTTTCAGCTTTACTGGTGGAGAAAAGCTTCAAATGCCAAAATTTGTGCATTAATTCAGGCACATGCAAGCACCTGAGTAGATCCACTGATGTCCTGTAGTATAGCTTGCAACTTCCTCACATGGAAGAATTCAATGTCCCAGGCAGGATTGGAACCACAGTGCAGAGCCAAGTGGTTTTAAGTTCAGAATGTGGTACAATTCCAGGTTAATCAATGTCAGAATTAAGAAAAATAATACAATTATGACCTTCATGGCATGTGTGTAGATTCAATTGCTTGCCTTCAGAAGCTAAGATACAATTTTTTGAAACCAAAAGGGGGATAATTCAGTAAAATGGGTGCCAAACTGCCAATATTCTTCAAATAGTCAAGTTAGAATTTGAAATCATTCCAAAGTCATTCTATGTCAAATTAATATAAAATTTAATTTTCCACTCACACCATTAACTAATAAAAATATTCATCATGTCAAATGAGCAAAAGAATAATTTATCTACTAACACCATCAACTAATATAATTTACCCTTTTTTTTCAACTAACTACATCAACCATCATGTCCAATGAACAAAAATTTTAATTTTCCACTAACTAATATAATTTACCCATCATGTCAAATGAACAAAAAAACTATTTTCTCTCCCTACATGGATTCATTATGTCAAATGAACAAAATTAATTTTTTCCACTCACTACATCAACCATTATGTCCAATGAACAAAAATTTAAAATTTACACTAACACCATCAACTAATATAATTTACCCATCATATCAAATGAACAAAAAATCTTTTTTTTTCTACTTTACATTAACCATTATACAATATACATCATGTCCTCCTAACAAAAATTTTCAACAACACCTGAGGGCATAATATAACATCTTTCATTTAAAATTTCAGTTAAACAAGAAAACTTTTAGGGACGCTCGTTTTTAAAAAAAATTTTATATAACACCATATAATTCATGCATACTGGTACAAAAATGAAGACAGTATGTATAAATGTATTTTAATAGATATATTGAGTATAAATTTTGAAAAGCACCAAAATACCGGAATGGAAAAAGATGTAAAATGTTTGAACAATTGATATGAAAATAGCTTTTTGAAGACATTTATGATATTTTACAATGCATTGGTAAAGTATAATTTTACTCCCTATTCAGATTCTATTGAAACCTAGCTATAAATGTATTGAATAAGTTA
Organism: Ruditapes philippinarum; assembly: GCF_026571515.1. NCBI lineage: Eukaryota > Metazoa > Mollusca > Bivalvia > Venerida > Veneridae > Ruditapes > Ruditapes philippinarum. The sequence goes on along the minus strand of NW_026866090.1, from coordinate 92,773 downwards.
GTATAAAGGTGTAAATCTAAACAGAATATTATGTTGTTGTAGCTTTCTAAGGTTTTGTATTTTGCTAAGAGCAGTCAGATATTTTATATCTCATGTGAACCAAAGGTCGTGCGAGATATCAATTTCCCCTACTGCAAGTAACAAAATACATGGACTCAGAAAGCTACTACAACATAATTATTCTTTTATTATATAATTGAACATTTTAATTCAAAAAGAAGAAATTAAACTCATGAATGATGGATAAATAAGTAATTTTCTAAAAAAAATACAAAAGAAAAAACATGCCCTAAGTAACCAGTTTCCAAACACTATGTAATGCACAACTAAGATGGAAACCAACAAGAAAAATAGTCCAGCACTTCCATATATGGTTCTGTATTAACATAATACAGGCTTTTCTATCCATTGAATTGTAAAAGCACTACATGATTTGTGTGTATTTTAGGGATAAAATTTATGGGTATAATAATAAATATAGATATTATCCTGAACTCAGCAAATATTGGTTTTCCCTATCAAATTCTGTAAAAACCTATAATGAGTTATAACTTATAGTAAATAATTTGTTATACTAATGATAACCAGTGAAATCAAACCAGGCACATTATCCTAACCATTGCAAGCATTTGAACCTTGTATCAGTAGAACAAAACTGTTCTTCACAACTCACTTTTTGTCAAACATCCAAATGTCAGCAATACAATATCTTTAGCATAGGAATTGTTTTAAATATATCTAAAAATTGGTCCAACTCCTCAAATGTGTTATATACATATTCTATATCTACAGTAAAAATAACACAGAACAGTCTACATATATATGTGTGTAAATAGATAGGCATGTATTCATCAAATTATGTTTGATGCACAGGTAAATCAAAGATGTATGCATAAGTGAACCAAAGATTTATGCATAAAGAGTTATGCTAAGTAAATTAGTTTTATGCATAAAGATTTATGCATAAGTGAATCAAAGTTTTGTGCATAAGATTTACCCATCTGCGATTCAAAGTTTTATGCATAAAGACATATGCATCAGTGAATCAAAGTTTTTGATGCATAAAAATTTACGCATTAGTGAATCAAAGGTTTTTTTTTCATTTATGCATAAACAAATCAAAGTTTTATGCATAAGTATATCTTTAAGACAATGAGCACAGATGGTCTTCAGACAGTTATCCAGAGTTTGGTTATAGTAGCTGCTAAGGCACGCCATCTTTATAAATAAACAGTAAATCCTCATCAGTGCCGTAGCTTTTCCTAGCAACGTCAAACTTGTCCATTCGGCTACAGCAAAGCTCTGTATAAAAATTAACAATACATTTTTCATTGACTGAATTTTTGTAAGCAGTATGCCTAAAGATTTAAGTTTAGTTTGTTTTGTTTTTTAAATATTTATAAACTGTTTGAATAAAGGAATATATAGAGGATATTGAATGAGTGTAGTTTAATACTAAATTTATTGAACGAGTTTAATAAAATCATATTATGCGAGCCTCTGGCGAGCATAATATTGTTTTATTCAACGAGTTCAATAAATTTAGTATTGAATCTACACGAATATAATATTTTATTCATCACATATATGAAATAAGAACAGTAAACTGTTAATATTAGTAATTTTTCAATGACGCGTTTATAGTGTAACGCTAACATTAGCTCGCTTTAACAATATGTTTCTATATGACGCAAATGACGTCAGTCAAAGTGTTATTACACTAGTGTAATATCGTTTTTATTAAATGGCTTTATTACACTCCTGCGCCGCGGTTTATGTGATAAGTACATTTACTTCTGTTAAACACACATGATTTAATTTTTTACCAATAAACAATGATAAAAATAGTTTTGTTGTTCTTACCTTCATCGTATGAGGGATTTTTATAGAAAATTCTTTTCTTCTTTTTATCAAATCCACATACAACAACATAATGACCTGTAATAAATGAATAAATGAACACAATTATCATAGATGCCTTATATTTGATCAATGAATTTCTTTCACAAATTCAAATTCTACCGATAGAATGACCTTGTAGCAGTATTGTAAGGTGGAGTTATGCTGACCAATTGATAGACAAGTTCCTGTTTGATTATCTACATCAATAATTACTGCAGTTTGATTTATAAGTGGAGTGTTTACTTCTATTTTTTTCATTAAAACAAATACGTACCCTGATAGCTCCCACAACATTTACTTGATAAACAAGAAAAGCAGGACGTCTGAAATAAATATTAAGATATAATAGTTATAATTTTTTTGATGGATATCAAATTAACAAAAATAATTCTCAACATGGCTGTGTGGTTTAACATGTCAGACTAGTAATATAATGGTCTTTGGTTGTGTGGGTTCAAACCCTATCAGGGGAAAAGCCATTATTTCTTTGGACAAGAAACATTGCTTTACACTCATTGCTCACAACTGGTTGGTCCCAGGAGAGGATTTGAGAGTGTGTCTATTACTTATATCTTCCTACACCATAGAAATGAACTTAAATTCTGTATGAACTACATTTTCATACAGTATAGCATCTGCAGAGTGGTCCTCTGTATTCTACCATGAGTACCTCACATCTTTATCTGTCACATCATTTAAAAACTGATTACCTCACATCTGAATCTATCACACCATATATAACCATAACTACCTAACATTTTAATCTGTCACACCATATATAACCATGATTACATGAATATGTCAGACCATGTATATAACCATGATTACCTAACATCTTAATCTGTCACACCATATATAACCATGATTACATCACATCTTAATCTGTCACACCATATATAACCATGATTACCTAACATCTTAATCTGTCACACCATATATAACCATGATTACCTTACATCTTAATCTGTCACACCATATATAACCATGATTACCTAACATATTAATCTGTCTCACCATAAATAACCATGATTACCTTAAATCTTAATCTGTCACACCATATATAACCATGATTACCTAACATATTAATCTGTCTCACCATAAATAACCATGATTACCTTAAATCTTAATCTGTCACACCAAATATATTACCCTGATTACATGACATTTTAATCTTTCACACCATATATAAACATGATAACATTACATTTAATCAGTCACACCATATATAACCATGATTACATGACAACTTAATCTATCACACAAGATATAACCATGATTACCTCACATCTTAATCTGTCACACCATATGAAACCATCATGATAACATTCTGTCACACCATATGTAAAACTATGATTACCTGACATTTTAATCTGTCACACCAGATACATTCCAGTTCGTTCCAGTCTACCAGAGCTATACAGAGGTTACCTTTCATAATATGGTCTAGGATTTCATCCCTTGTTACTGACCTGTTAACAATAAAACAGTACCTCGAACAATAAAACAGAACCTTGATTGACAGTAAAATATTTAGTTCTTCTAAAAAACTTACTTACTTATTGGTTAGCAATACATGATTATACATTTAACAGAATACCTAAATATCCCACCATTTTTTCACTGGTTTATGTTTCCTCATTTATCATTCTTGTCATATGTAATTGTACAAGATCATTTGAACTGGTTTAAATGTCATATTACAATTAAATTTTTCATCATTCTTTTGTCATGCGTTACCATTATCAACTAATACATTAGTAGTTCATTACAAATGATTCTACTATCTGCCGACGTTTCCTCTATTTTTGATTATAAATTTTCTTTCTTTTTTGGTTGAGTTTAAAATCGCACCAACATACTAGGTCATATGGCCGCTTTCCAGCTTTACTGGGTGGAGGAAGACTTCAGGAATGGTGCCCTTCCGTGCATTATTTCAGGCATGAACAGGCAACTGAGTAGAACCATCGACCTGCCGTAAGCTAGCTGGATAACTTCCTTTAAATATAGTTTTAAGAGAGAGTATTTTGACTTAGGGGAATAATGATGTAGAATATTTTGACATGGGGGAGGGATTTCATGCTGGATATTTAGATACGAGCGATTCTTGATCAAAAGGCTTTTGAATCTGGAGATTTTGATAATGCAATTCTTGACCAAAAGGCTTTTGAATCTGGGGATTTTGATAATGCCATTCTTGACCAAAAGGCTTTTGAATCTGGGGATTTTGATATGTGCAATTCTTGACTAAAACACTTTTGAATCAGGGGATTTTTAAGTTAGGCTTTTTTTATGTTGGAAAACTTTGACAGAGGAGATTTAGACATGGGGGATATTAACTTAATTAAGTTTTGCCTATTCTATTTACCTTTGTTGAACATCAATGCCATTTGATCCTGACTCCTCAAATAGTTTAGATACCCTCTCCTCATCCACACTAAATTTTCCACTGTAAAATGCCTGAAACATAAAACAAATATATATAAATATACATGTATAATATATATTTTTTCTGTTACAGAAGAATGTTTGTTTGTCTAAGAGCATTTGTTTATAAAGCATTTGTTTATAAACTGGGCTGAAGTCATGGCCATATTGACTTCAAATAACCTGCCCTTTAATGCTGTTATTTAAAATCCTAACAGGGACTTTGCATTCTTCTCCTCAGAAAACTATCTAAATGAAATAGACCTTAAATAAACAAGAGCACCATATGCAATGTTAAAGCTGATCTGTAATAAAAAGGTACATAACTCAAAAAAATATAACTTTCAGGATTTTGCCTCTTGTCTTACAACTGCACCTTGTCATGATAAGCAAGTATTCCAAGTTTCATGTGAGCCGCGCCATGACAAAACCAACATAATGGGTTTGCAACCAGTTATGGATCCAGACCAGCCTGCGCATCCGCGCAGTCTAATCAGGATCCATGCTGTTCGCTTACAAACCCTATAACAAGTAGAGAAACTGATAACGAACGGCATGGATCCTGATCAGATTGCACGGATGCGCAGGCTGGTCTGGATCCCTGCTGGTCGCAAACCCATTAAGTTGGTTTTGTCATGGCTTGGCTCATGTTGATAACTTTTAAGATACTACACTAGAAATTTTGCACAACAGCAACAACTACAATGCAGCGACCATAATATAATAATCCACTTTTTCTTTGAGACAGGCAAACTAAAAATTAGCATCATTTCAAGGACCTATCATATGTATTAGTATTTGCTCACGCCAAAAATTATATAATGTATCATGCTTTACTGTGAAGTATTAGGACAATGCTTTGTTTATATTGAAATTCTAGACTTCCACATACAATTTTTAACTAAACATGATACATTATTGCCCAAGTACAAAAAAAGGCATAAACAAACACTAAATACAATATTTGACACAAGAAGCAATCCTCCTTTCATCAAAATACAAGGGAAATAACTCTAAAACAAATATAAATATGCCCAACTTGCCATTAGATCTACTTGGCATAAAAGAAACAACAAGAGCGATCAGTGATCACATGTGTCGCCTCATAATGGCCAATTTCATGTTGGGACAAGTTTTGTGACAGACAGACGGACAGTGCACAACTAGACTTGGTACTGATCATTCCTGTAAAGTTTGGATAAAATTGCACCAGTAGTTTATGAGGAGTAGTCCGGACAAGCTTTTGTGTATCTGGCAACACACAGAAAAAGCGCCTTTTTATCAAAGGGCCATAACTCAGCCAAAAATCATTCAACTGGAAAACCCGTGCAATATGCGCAAGGACTTGAGCTACAGATCAATCCTGTAAAGTTTCATTGAAATTGCATTAGTGGTATAAGAGAAGTGGTCCGGACAAACTTTAAAAATAAAAATTATTGAAGGGCCATAACTCTGACAAAAATCATTGAACCGGAAAATGCTGACAATATGCACAACTACACTTAGTACAGATCATTCCTGTAAAAGTTTGGATGAAATTGCACCAGTAGTTTATGAGGAGTAGTCTGGACAAGCTTTTGTGTATCTTGCAACACAATGAAAAAAGCACCTTTTTATCAAAGGGCCATAACTCGGCCAAAAATCATTCAACCGGAAAACCCGTGCAATATGCGCAAGGAGCTACAAATCAATCCTGTAAAGTTTCATTGAAATTGCACTAGTGGTATAAGAGAAGTAGTCCGGACAAACTTTTAAAAATAAAAATTATTAAAGGGCCATAACTCTGACAAAAATCATTGAACCGGAAAAAAGCTGACATTATGCACAACTAGACTTGGTACTGATCATTCCTGTAAAGTTTGGATGAAATTGCACCAGTAGTTTATGAGGAGTAGTCCGGACAAGTTTTGTGACGGACGGACAGACAGACGGACGACTGAGAAGTGATCCCTATATGTCGCCACTACGAGTAGTGGCGACACAACACAGACAGATGACGGAGAAGTGACCTCTTCTCCGTAGAGGCGACACAAAAATGCATCATTACCTGCTTAGAATAACCTTTGTCCACCCCCAATGTTATAGTGCATAGTGTGTGCTTTATACAATATTTCTGCATCAGGCATGCTAGATCTATTGTCCATATACTGAAAAATGAAATAGTAATCAGAATGAATGCAAGAAAATTTGCTGATGATGTAACTTAAAAACATATCAATCAAATTCATTCAATAAAATTTTGTTGCCTTCAGTATCAGTTTGCAAGATCTCTATCAATCATGAATTTAAATAAAGACAAACATATAAATGTATTTTAAGACTTTTCAGTAAACACTTGATTGTACTTGGTTCATACAGACTTGTATATCCAGTGCCCTCTGTTCATGATTTTTGTGCCGACTCCCAAAAATATATATTTCCCTCTTTTTTTGGAAAAAAATCCTTAAAAAATTGATTTTTAACTGCCTAAAGCAGTTGAAATTGAAATTTGATTTTTGTAAAATAGAAAATGTATTACTTCTATAAAACATTATGAGTATTTCCATTGACAAATTCCCCTTTTTGTTCAAAACAACACAGAATTTCCCTTCTTGATGGTCCTGGCCCCAGTCCCTTCCCTTTTAGGTTATTAGGGCCCTGATATCATTTATACTTTGTCATACAACTTAGCAAAAATCTTTATAACAAATAATTACATGTACATAAATGATAACAGAATTTTTGGAAATTAAACCACTTTGCTAGGCTATGATTCATACCTCTCACCACATTTCAGCTCCTCCAAGTCAGTTGTGTAGACCTTATGTGCATCTTTGCCAAAGTATCTAAAACAAGTACATTTTGTGATAACAAAATAACTTCCCTTCATTCAAAAAGCTACAAGGAATAGATAAATTTGTGACAACAATTAATAATCTTTCTGCATTAATCAGGAATGACAATAAATTTATGATAAATTTTTTTACAATAAATGATTTAACTTCCTTACATCAGTCGAGTACTGAGGAAAGATAAATTTGTGACGATGAATAAATACATGTATGATGACTTTCCTATATTAATGAAGTAACAATTGGTACATAAATAAACAAGTTAGAGTTGAATTTGTGATGGATGACATTTCTTTGTTTATAAATAGCATTCAATAGTCTTGCCTCATATCCATTTAATAATGCTTACCACAGATTTATTTAATAATGCTTACCACAGACTCATTATGTGTTTTACACTTGTTAATAATGATGCTTAACACAGACTTATTTTAAAAAGCTTATCACAGATTCATTTACAGACTCATTTTACAACGGTTACCCCAGACTTACATTGTAATGCTTACCACAGACTCAATCTATAATGCTTTCCACACTTATTTTATAATGCTTACCAAAGATTTATTTCATAATGTTTACCACAGACTCATTTTACAATGCCTTCCTAAACACAGTGTTGTCTACATGAAATGACAACTTATGTGTTCTACTAAAAAAGGGGGTTTCTCCAAACACCCCAACCCACTTTGCGGGCTTTTTCTCAGTTTTACAAATTTTGCTAGGGCTTTCAGAATTTTCCTAAAAGTTAATTTAATGGCTAAAGTCAAAGGTTTTTTGTGTTTTTAGCATCAATATTTCAAATCAAATTTAAATGTTTGAACACATACTGTAAAACCATTGAGGCACATGCTAGACCACAGTCCCAGCTATAACTCTGCATACACAATGGTACTTTATGCACAACATGCTGACCATTCTCTGATACAGATGTCTTCTCATTAGATGTATTCCTTCTTCCTGTAAGAAATACAAACATTCGTTAACTATAATCTGATAAGTTATATCATTCCTTCCTAACAGTTCATTTACAGTTTTAATGCAAATTCAATTCTTCATTATTGAGAGAAAAATTATTATCTAATAAATTTCATGCAACAACTTTGTTGCTTTAATACGTCATTATTTTCCACAGACAATGGGGGCAAGGGGCTAGACTCTGAATCCACTTTCCTAAACACTTTCTGATGGTCAGTAACTTGTAACATTATTTAATAAAGAGATGACAAGGGCTTAGGAATGTGGGGTCAGGGTCTTTGGTATCTTAATGCCATTTAAGAGTTTCTTTTTATTTTCATGCAACAATAAAGATATCATTTAGTAACAATAGATTGTCATTTATGATTAAGACCGTAGCAGAATAATATAAGCATTATAATGTTTATGGTCCACTTGGTTATCTACTGTATGGTATTCATGAAGATTTCATAGACATAACTGGTTTGAGCACAGCTGACTGAAGCTGTGAAGGCAAGTATCATTATGTTGGTTTTGTCAAGACGTGGCTCATATATAGATCTATATAAAAAAAACTACATGTATATGCTGTTTTGAAAAAAATTCATATTTCAACGTCTGTAATAATATTATCGATGTTAAAGTATCAAAAAATTTTCAAAACTGCTCATATATTTAGCCCAAATATTTAGAGGTAACCGCGGATTTAAAGCTATTTTTTTTACATCCATGGGTTAAATCCGCTTTAACATTTTCAGATAAACGTCAAACTGTAAAAAAAAGAAAATGCGATGTCTTTCAATGAAGGACTAGCTTATATTAAGTTATTTTGATAAATATGATTAGTACATGTGCTGGGAATGACAAATTTACATTTTATTGGATTTTAAAGGCGTTTTGAGGTCCACACCCCAAGTGTGTGGTAATATCACGTTTTTTGTATATAAATGAGTAATTGTTTATGATACTATTTAAACCACCAAATAACGTCTGAAATATGAGCAAGTCAAGTTTAGAATAATTCAGTCAGAATAAACATAGATCTAATATAAACTGATAAAAATTTACACACAGCATATCCGAAACTGTCCGAAAATAATACCACTTTGCTACCTTTCCCTTTACAAAATAAAAAACACATTTGTTGGTGTGAAAGATAATAAACAATGAAGCGACACTTTACCTGCCATCTCCATCACTTATAGTCATTGTAATGTACAATGTAATTATTATTCCTGTAAATTCGTCATAAATTCTGACCCAAATAATATTCAACTTTTAATCAAGGTTGTATACCACTAAAACTACGTGTAACTAGGTGTCACGGTACTAAAATAGTGAGTGTCACTAGAGATACTGGTTTCCTTGTAGCTGTATATTTTTAACAGTATAGGCCCTTTGCATGTTATTGTTATGAAATCTATTAATAGTAACAAATTGCTGATAAGAGATACAGGTAACTTTCGGATGGTTGGCAAAAAAATGGTGGCTGATAAAATGCAAAATATAGTAATTTTATATTTATAATAAAAAACTTATTTTTCATGAAACAGCTTAGTATTTTATATCATTAGAAAGGTCATTTTACTCATATTTTTTATATTAAAAAAATAAATTAACAAAGCGTTTTCATTTTTTCTTGGTAAGGAGTTAAACTTGGTGCTAGAAAACTATTGAAATAACAGTTGAAAAATAGCTGAGCTTTATTTTTTAAAAGCAAAAAATGAAAATCCGCTTATATTTTAAAAATATGAATACAAAGAACTTTCAAATGATATAAGAATCTAAAATATCGATCCACAAATAAAAAAGTTATAAGAATTTGAAAATTCTGCTGCTATATAATGTTTATAAATATTGGTTCTTCTTGCCAACCGGTAAATCTGCTAAATTCTGGTAGCAGGTGCTTGTGATGTCATTGTGCAATGGGTCTATAGCATCTATGTTACTTCATCCAACCAGAGAGACATTTGTTTTCTATGTAACGCAACAGTAATTTAATAGCACAACGATATATATGTTTTGAAGTTTTCTTGTTTTTTAAAAGTTACCTTAGAGAACTTACTCTAAAATCAATACATAAAATTTGTACAATATATTTGCAGACGACAAGGAAAAGGTTGAGAAAGTCTACTTCTTCGATAAAATCATCTTTATTTCTTTCTGGTACTTCAGTGACAGACACGTCACTTTGTTCTGTCAAAGTTTTGTACTAGTCCGTAGACAAATTTTTTATTTCATTTGTTAATAGCACTTGCGATTTGGGCCCGAAACTGCCAGGAAACCATGGCCATGCAGTACCTTTATGCTCTGCTTAATTTCGCGCTCAATTAAGTAGAATAAACAAGGTGTTACACAGTAAAAGATAAGAAAAATAATATATTTGAAGTTTGCAAATATAGGCCTGTTAGATCACCACAGAAAACGGAAGTTTAAAAAAAAAATCAAGAAAAACTATGAAAGGGCGACTTTTTTCTTGAAACAATTTCTTTTTTTTTCTTGTGTTATCTCTTCGGAGAAAGGAGTGACTTTTTTATACTTCACAAAAGCAGCTGTCAGATGCCGCGTGGCAAAATTTTGCCCCGTACAACATTTCACTGTTGTTTTATTTTTCTTGTCCTTCGTGTTCATTGATTCCAACACGGTGGTGGTGGCGTTGGTAGTTTTCACTCCGGATCACGGCAGTTAGCCACATTGAATATACCAAAGCATATACAATGTAGTTCAGCCATATATGACACAAAAAAAGAATTGTGTTTTTAGGACATCCACCGCATCGTTTCTGGGCAGGCCGTATTAGTTGCCTTCACTTTCGCATAACTTCTGTACATGCCAGAGCAAAGGTACAGTACTAGTGCGAATGACCGTAGAAAAAGTTTTAATGATCAATCACAACGAAAATGATCTGCATCAGCACATTAGGTGTTGTGGACTAGATTACCTAAATACCGCTTACGCCGGTGCTAGGCGGCATGAGGAAGTTGCATTATCCCATTATCTCCTATCAAACCGAGCCTGCATTTGTCGTGAAATTTTGTTGTTATAAATGCTTCAGAGGGATCACCCACTTTGTCTGACGAGTGGTTTACAGAGTAAATATAAGAGGGTTACAAATGACGTCATCCAAGGGCGACTTAAATGATAGGGTCGATCTATATTCAGGAGAATTATTGTCAAAAATAATGATAAATCTTATCAATCGTAAATAAATAACTAAATTATGACATTTTTGCTAACTTTAATAATTCGACCTTGACGGTCAGTGTTATTTAAAGTTATTTGAATAATTTAACATGTGACATTTTTCAACATAGGAAAAAAAGACGTGCATAATCTCCACACTGCCTTCCATCCATATTTGAAATTTCATGAAAATAGTTTCATACTTTTTAAGTTTTCTCGTGATCCAGTTTTTTTGCGGATTGTCGGACAGACGGATGGAGCACACCCATATAGAGCACTTATATAATAAGTAATATAAAGAGAAGAAAAGCAGATCTTATTAGCTATACATTTATAGAAGGAGAAGAAGCATATCTTAAACTAAATCTAAAACTTTCTAAAAAACTTTATTGCTTCATACTGGCCGGGATATAGTGGACCAGTATAAGAACAAAAATGAAATCATTTAAGTGTAATTCTAGTATAAAACCTAGCTATATCATTCGATAAAATACACTGTAAACTGTGTCATGTGCGATTATTAGTTCTGTCACTAACCCACAGAAAGTCACTTCATATGAAAAAACCTGAAAATTTGAAAAATCCTCGTCGGTGATTGGCTTAAATTTTTTTTCGAGCACTAAGACTTATAGCGGCATGTCTTGGTACCCAAAAATACATTTACATGTATGTCACACATTATGAAAACATAAATGTAATGTGTACGAGAGTTTTCACCATGCAGCATCACAATCATTTGAATGTGTGCACGTAAGCACGTACATTAATTGATTAAAGTATCTCCACAAAGGTCCAAAAAGCCTATAAACATGAGCTTTAAACTTCTTACATTGATCAAATGGGGCACTTAAAACAGAAAGATTTGCAAAAGATATAAAAAAAAACATACTCGGCATAAATTGAAAATCTCATTTTTGAGCTATTTTAGTCCGTTTTGACTGGAAAAGCGTGCCATTTAGCATGTTCTCCGGAAGATCGTCTCCGTACTGTAAGTTAAGAACGATTTTACTGAACTCTAAAATTTCAATATCATTATTAATGGTATGTTAAATACATTTAAATAGATTCATGTTAACGTTTTATCAAAACATATCAAAGTATATGTAATGATACAAAAGAATATCTTACATGTTTACGTTTCCGATTTCAATGATCGCCATAAAATCACTTAATATTTAATAGGATTATAAAGGAAAAAAGATACGCCCTTCTGTGTTATGATACCCGGGTATTACAGAAAACCCTTTGACAGTGTTATGTAATTAAATACATCGCATTGAAAAAAAAAGGAATAAAGAGTGTTTATGAAAATGTTGTACATCGTTTTGGAGACTTAAATTATAATGAGGGATGAGATTCCGCGATTTTTTTCTTCAGAAATTTGCAAAAACAGCTGCAAACAAGTCGGACCATCAGATCAACAGATTAAATCCTATTTTATTAGCACAATTATTTAAACATGCTTAATTATTTAAAGTTTAGCTTTTTTACGTTGACAGTAGCTGTAGTACATCAAGTTTGTGCATGTTAGGCCTGTCATAAAAATAACTGTCTATTATATCTTTTCCGTAAAATATTGTATTCCTCACGTATGAGAATATATAATGGTATTCGTCTTCAATGTATCTAGCTAAACAGTTTTCACACATGAAAATGTATACATTGAGTCCCAGTATAGTAGATGGTACTATATAACGTACATGAATTCATTCTTAGTTACATTTCATTATCATAATTTTTTTTCTGCCAGGAACAAGAAAAAAACACTTATACTTTACACAAGCTAGATTATATATTTCTACTCTTCCCTTAGAATGCAGTTTATTTATGTCACAGTGAAAACAACACATTGTATGTAAGTACTGGACATATGTCGCACGGTCAGAAAAATGTGCTGCCTTAGCTGACTCGAATCCGGTAGCCTCGGAATACCAAGCTATACAGTCTCTTACACATCTTCTCTCCTAATAAGTGAATGGACACGAATCGTGACACATATTTGAAAGCTTTCCGATGCCAGACGATTTATTAAAAAGAAAACTTAATGTACATGTGAAAAGGCTCTCCAAGCAAATCTAGACAAATTTATATTATTATAGGAGCCGCGTCATGACAAGGCCAACATAATGGGTTTGCGACCTGCATGGATCCAGACCAGCCTGCGCATCCGCGCCGTCTGATCAGGATCCATGCTGTTCGCTTACAAACCCTATCACAAGTAGAGAAACTGATAGCGAACAGCATGGATCCTGATCAGACTGCGCGGATGCGCAGGCTGGTCTGGATCCATGCTGGTCGCAAACCCATTATGTTGGTCTTGTCATGACGCGGCTCATAGTGTTGTTATACGTATATATAATTTAGTTGTTTTTCGTCTGAGCTGAACTTTATTCTAAACATTTCATCGTATCTCAAAATTGTAGCGATGTAATAACTGCATACTATTAACACTTTGTTGATTACCTCGTGTTTTGTTATCAGTCTTTTATTTTCTTCATTTCTTTCCAAGATAAGCGATGGTCTAGTTGTAAAGGTGCCAGTACTAGTCCTTGAGCCCTCGGACCATATCAGTTTAATTACGTCTTATACTCGGGGCCTTTCTTGATACAAGAACTGGTTTGTTCCAGGAGGCCTTGGGCTCGAAAGTGATTATATATTTATATACAACTTTACAATCAAAGCTTAAATTGAAATATACTTATTTACTTACAATTGCTTATTATATAATTAAATTGAATTTTATAATATGTTTAGGCATAATCACCGTGGGTAAGCAACTTTGGTCATGTGACCACAAAAGTCAACGTACACGGCCAAAATAGCTCGGCTGAGGTAAGTTTTTTAATGATTATTTTTCTGTCCAGCCGATTTAAATTATGCTACATAGACTACCGACCGCGGCAGTTCCGATGCTTTCTAAAAATGTATTTGATGTCATCCAACGTTTTGTATTTTATGAGATAATTCAGACATTGTTTGAAAATTGTCGATGACAACGTACACACTTGGGTGTAAAAGTGTTGATAATAACTTAATAAACGATACGCATGTCAGTGCTAAGTAAAAATTCAGGCCTTAAAATATATAAGAGAGTGTTTTAATGAAAAAAGAACTGGTTTCCTGCTCTCATTTTTTGTATTTATTTAAAAATTGACCAACTTACAGAAATATCAACGTACACATACTGTCTTGAAAGTGTCAACGTACACACTCTCAATTTAGTTTGATAGTGGTCTGAACATGAGGCTGCAACTTCGAAATAGGTCGCTTTTTCCAACAAAAAGTTGCCTTTCAATTTAGATTGCCATTATTTTTACAAAAGAAATAGTTTAGAGTGCATTCATTTCATCGCAAATAAGCTTAAACAACCTTTAACTTTTTTATGTTATTTATTTGTACTTTTGTTTTTTAGAAGACAAATTTCCAGTTACTCAAACTGCTTAATGATTAGCTGAAACAGCCGTTTTTATATTTTATACTGGATTAATATAGATCGTATTACAATATAGAGATCGTTATTACAGTCATCTTAATAACGTAAAGAGCCAGGATAAGGGTATCTTGCTCAACCAACTAGTGCCTTTCGTAGCAGTAAAAGTGTCCAAGGTTGACGATGACGCCGAGTTACAATTTTATATTACCGGTTTTTCAGCAGTTGCGTCACTTGATCCCTAGCTATGATTGCATCACAAATGTTCTATTAACATTATATTTTCAAGAATATATCTACTTGCTTTTGTTATGTTCAAAAATATCTTATAAACAATTCACAATTGTATAGGTTAGTTAAGGCAACAAATTACCCTTTTGTTAAATGGTTAGTTACTAGTACCAAGTTTCTAGTAAAATGCTTTTACTGCTCAAGAAACCAGTTACTGGAAAATGGTTATTAGTAATAAATTTACCGGAAAATGGTTTCTAGTAATAAATTTACCTATCTTATTTTTCGCGCAATGTATGAGCTATAGATATGAATCAATGACATTGTTTAAACATTTAAAAAGTTATATCAAGTACCACAGTCATATGACCCCTTAGTTATCATAGAAATGTCACAATATATATTGAAATGATTGTTACAATGCAGAAATTTTATCGACATTTTGCTCAAATAAAATGATTTGCTTGAATTTAAAATTTTGATTGCAATGCAAATTATTAAAATGTATGGCACTTGAGCATTTTTGTTGAATACATATCATAGACTTGTAAATTAGCAGACATGGTTGGCAAAATTTGCAGTGAAACAAAAAGGGCAAAGAAAACTGTGAATGCAAAATACATATCACGTCTATTAAGCTAGCCCATGTATTTTGTTTGTTTATTTTGGGTTTTACGTCACATCGACACAGTACAGGTCATATCGCGACGTTCCAGCTTTACTGGTGGAGGAAGACCTCAGGTGCCCTTCCGTGCATTATTTCAGGCACGAACGGGCACCTGAGTAGAACCACTGACGTTTCGTAAGCAAGCTGGATGTATTAAATAACAATGTCTATAACGTGTGGCAATTACATAACTAGTACAAGGAGATATATTATTGAAAATATAATGTTAATAGAACGTTCGTAATGTAATCATAGGGTTTAAGTGAAATAACTGCTGAAATACCGGTAATGCTTATAAACTAGTCACTCTGCGTCATTGTCAACCATTGGCAACTTTTGTTGCTACAGAAGGCACTATAGGTTGGATAAGCAAGAGAGGCTTATCCAGTTTTTTGGCTGTTTTCGTTATTAAATGACTGTAAAATGATCTAAATTAATACAGTATAAAATTGCTGTTTCAGCTAATCATTAAGCAGTCTGAGTTACTGGATTTTTTTCTTCTAAAAGAAAATCACAAAAGAACAAATGAATAACATTATAAAAAATGTTAAAGGTTGTTTAAGCTTATTTGTGATGATATGAATGTACTTGCAACTTTTTGCCTTTGTATAAACCTGTACTTATATACAGTTTGAGAGGGCAATCTTAATTGAAAGCCAACTTTTTGTTAGATTTAAGATTTAAGACAAAAGAAATCAAGTTTGTCGATTTTGATTACTGGTTGAACCTTCCGTGGCCAGGAAAAGGAAATCCCAAATAGACTATTTAGAGATAAAACATGATAATATGGACAGCCTTTGACTTTAAAGTGTTTTCTCCCTAAATAAACAGTTCTACGGAATATGAAAATGCTAAAACTTAAGTTACAATGATTTTAAAGTAACAAATGTCTACATATACTTGACATTTAAAAAAAAAAATTTTGTTTTGCTTTTGCTTTTGTTGTTTATTTATTCAATCTTTTTTGGGTATAGTCTCTGTAATGATCTTGTCTTTTTTACCAAGACATTACCCTAGAGATTTTTCATGCATATCTTTGTGTTTAGCGTGACTTATAATAATAAATAATAATAATAAAAACAATAATAAAAGCAATGATATTAATAAAAAGCAATATAATCAATAAAATAATCACAAAGATAGATTTTTTTTTTAGTATGTTTAAACATGTTTTTTTGTTGTTGTTTTTTTAATCTCTCTGTAATGATCTTTTCTGTTTCGTTTTGTTTTTCGCTTTTTCGCAAAGACATTACTTTGAGGTTCTTTTTCAATATAACTTTAATTTAGTGATACACTATTCATTGTGCTTTAAAAAATTTTGTTTTTGTTTTTTCTCCATCACTCTATTCATGCAGCACATAATAAATGCATAAATACTTAGAAGTCAGTTTTATAAAAGTGCATATTATGCCTTAAAGTTATATCTCTGAAAGAATCAACACTTAGCATTTACTGTATGCTTAAATATATATGATGCCCAAAATTAATATCTATTGGTTTGAACTGTTCTTTTTTTTTTCTCACAATGAAACTTTTTTATGCATTTTTCTGTATATATTTTTTACTCAAAGTAAATTGTCTACCATTTTTCTTTTTATGTTTTTTATTTTTCTAAGAAATAAATGTAAGCTTTTAAGAAAATATCAGACGCTTATATCTTAATTTTAGCTCGATTTTTCAAATTACTTTTTTTATTTAAGCTACAAAATGTATATTTATTTAAACTGAATTATTCTGGTTAAAAGAAGACAGTGTCTTTCAAGCACTTGTTTATATAGAATGTATATCAAAATCCCCTTGATCATAATCCCCTTGGTTGAAAAATGACATAGTGATCGAAATCCCCTCAACAGAAATGACCGGGTGTTCATAATCCCCTTGATGGATAGTCAAAATCCCCTTGGCAAAAATGATAGGGTGGTCAAAATCCCCTCAACTTGTGAAAAACAACCCCCTTTACTCAATATTCTTTTTCCTTTGATCTTTTGTCACTCCAGCTAAACTATTGTGTTACATAAAGAAATGTTGCAAACAGCAGTTACATTGAGTAGAGGAAAGAGTATGGAGTGACAAATCTAAACCAGAAAATTACAGGCCCATAACTCTGCTCAGTTGCTTTGGTAAATTATTTACTTGCATTATCAATAACAGATTGACGAATTACGTTGAATCAAATGATATTTAACATAATTCTCAAGCTGGCTTTCTAAAAGGTTTTTCAACTCAAGATAATATGTTTATTCTTCAACATTTAATTCAATATAATAAAAATAACAAAAAGAAATTATTTTGCGCTTTTATAGACCTTAAACAAGCTTTTGATACTGTTTGGCGAGATGGTCTTTGGAATAAATTAGGTAATTATAATATCAATGGAAAATGTTTCAATTTTATTAAAAACATGTACAATAATATTAAATAATGTGTTAAATCAAATTCAACTGTATCAAGTTTCTCTACGTGTAATATTGGTGTAAGACAAGGCGAAAACCTTTCGCCTTTAATGTTTTCTCTTTACCTAAATGATCTACACATTTTTTTGACAATAATACTAATATAAATGGAATTCTTATAGCTGATAGTGAAAATACAGATGATATACATACTTTTTTAAAAATTATTTATCTTACTTTATGCAGATGATACTGTTATTTTAGCTAACAGTGAAGATGAATTACAAAACTCTCTTGATTTATATGAAGAATATTGTGATGCTTGGAAGCTAACCGTTAATATTGAAAAATCAAAATTTTTAATTTTCTCAAAAGGAAGAATACCTCAATATCATTTTTCATTTAATAATCAACAGCTAGAAATAGTGCAAGAATATAAGTACCTTGGAATATATTTTAGTAGAAACGGATCATTTTTTAAATGTAAGAAACATTTATCTACACAAGCAACTCGCGCTATGTATAGCCTAATTAAAAATTCAAATAGATTAAGTTTACCCATAGATTTACAGATTGACATGTTCAATAAAACAATCAAACCAATTCTTTTATACGGATCTGAAACATGGGGTTTGGAAATTATGATATAATTGAACGTGTTCAACTCAAATTTCTTAAGTATATTCTAAGATTAAAAAAGTCAACCCCAAACTATATGGTTTAAGGGGAAACCGGTTGTACACCTCTCTCTATAGATATTGAAGAGAAAACTATCGCATTTTGGTCAAGAATATGTAATGTTAATCCAGATACATTGCCAAATAAATTATCTTCAGTAGTTTACAAAAATGTAGTTAACATAGCTAAAACATTGGGCAATGAATCATTGAAAAGAAAATATCCTTGGTTTTATAATATTAAAGACATTTTTATCAAATGTGGAATGATACATATATGGACGAACCATCATTTCCCAAACAGTAAATGGCTAAAACTTTCAGTACGACAAAAATTAAAAGATCTGTTTATTAACGAATGGTATGCTAATGTAGAAAACTCTTCTAAGGCTAGCTTCTATAAACTTTTTAAATGCAAATTTGAAAGAGAATCATTTTTATCCTTGCCAAAGTCAGCAATTCTATATTCATTGATACGATTTCGTACTCGAAACCACCATCTTCCGATAGAAATCGGAAACTGGGCAAGAATTCAATTAAATGATAGACTATGTACGTCATGTAATAAATTAGGCGACGAATTTCATTTCTTATTCGAATGCAAAATCTTTGAAAATGAGCGTAAACGCTTCTTAAAACCTTATTATTTTAGAAGACCAAATATAATCAAAACATCTGAATTAATGAATACTAACAATAAACAAGAACGTCTCAAATTAGGTAAATTTGTTAAGTGTATACTAAGTAGAATTTAAGGCATTGACCACTATGTAATAATTATAATATAACTTTCTTTTCTTCGAATATCAAAAGTGCTGCAAAGTCTCTGTTTCGTTTTGGGAGACCTAGTGGCACACATTTATAGTATTCCGCATTTCAACTAGACCACAGATCTTTGATTTTTCTAAAGGAAAGGTCAGAAGAAGTTGTCTAGGTTTAGAAATACTAATTAACTCCACTTTCGTATCTCAATATCTAATGCTATTTTTCACTATATGAAAATGTGTTATTTCTATCTACATTATACAAAAGAACTATTTTTTCCTCTTTGGGCCTATGATATAGCTTTTCGCTAATTAAATATTGTAAGATCGTGTGGGAACTGTGGCCTCCGATACCTTTGTATAGGACTCACCGTGAAGTCGGGGGTACTCCTGTCCCCCGACCGCCATTGGGAAGTCGAGGGACAGGAGTGCACCTGGCACGGCCTGGGGCGCGTTTCATCGCAGGAAGACCTTATCGGAGCTTCCATGCCCCAGGTCGTGCTCTGATTGAGTTCAGGTCCACGATAGAGTAGACGGAGACCCCAGTTCCCGCCGATCAGAAAGTTTTTCTAGATCATATTCAAATTCACTCTGCATAACTAAAAACTTGAATATTATCTAACACTTTAACTAAAGGGAAGTAAATGCAACAACATCTACGTGCAAAGCCTTTTTTGTTATCACCCCCATCTACCATTCGCATCTCTATACCATACCTTTTGTTATTGTTAAAAATTAGACTTCTCCATTTATACCCTAAAAATGATTCGCATGTTTACTTAAATTTTTGTAGTATATTCATTTACGTTAAAAATATTGATTGTCGTTACGACTATTGAGCAGAAATCGTCAATTTAATACTACACATTGTTGAAATAGAAAGTATACATGTGTGTGTGTGTGTGTGTGTGCGTGTGTGCGTGTGACGAGAAAAATGAAACAATACCTTTGAATGTAATACTAGCTTTCTTTATTATTTAATATGTTTTAGTAATATATATATACACAACAGTTTTGGCTCTCCACGTACTTAAAAACTGGAAGCACAATTCTATTATATTTTTCGCTAGTATGTTAATTAACTGCTATTTGAGCCTCATTATACTTTATTCATGTTTATTACTCCATTATGTCATGTTTGTACATGGAATGAGAGAATTAAATGTTTTTTGACTTTGACTTGACTTTGACTTTGACTATACTTTAGCAATATAATACAGGTTATTTTTAAATACTCCAATGTTGTCATTTTCATGTTAATATAAAATATAAAACCAGACATAATATTTCACTCTTATTTATTTTCTGACAGCACATTTTACATATGTTAGCACATTCACAGAATTTACATAGCACCGACATTATTTTATTCTGATAATCTGTCCCAGAGCACCCAAGAAGTCTTCAAGGGATTGCAGTTAAGTAAAACAAAGATGAAGTAATTTTAGATAGCAAACTGCAATTAATAGCCTCATTTTAAGTTATTATCTGGAAAGATCTAAAGCTAGTGTGCAACAAATTTGCCTTTAAAGGTGTTTATCATTGCAAAGATTAATTGATTGTTTGTTACATATAACTATAATTGCAATGATTAATTATAATCAACTATCATTTATTTGTTTGTATTTTACAATTTTCTCAGCAATAATAACATCAATAAAGGGTGTCATTATTAACTGGCTGTGACAAACATACACCTTTTAATTGTTTGTATGCTTTTCTCTTTTTTTTCAGCAATTCTTGAAGCAGTTGGTTCTTAAATTCATTGAACTAAAAAGAAAAATAAGAAAAGAAATTTCCCAACCATTTCACATTATTTGAGGGGATTTTGACTACCCACTGAGGGGATTATGACCACCCCTTTATTTTTGCCAAGGGGATTATGATAACCCTGTCATTTCTGTTGAGGGGATTTCGATCACTATGTCGTTTATCAACCAAGGGGATTATGATCAAGGGGATTTTGAGCGTCTCCCGTTTATATATAGAAGAAAAAGAAGAATAGTCCAGCCATCTGGGTTCATTTTACTCTCACATTTTTGCATTTATACAAAATGAAAAATATATCCAGTCTATAAGTGATTTATTTATTTTTCTCAAGTTTTATACTGGGAACAATTGTCCTTTCTGTGTTTATTTTGTATATATGTGTGTGTGTGTCTGTAACTGTTTATGTATGTATGAATGATTTATTGAATTTTTGTGTTTTGTTCACATTACCTTCCTTGAAGCATGTATTTTTTTCTTTTTCAAATATACGTTTTAGATGAATTCAAGTAGCCTAAATATCCTATCTTTGAATTGTAGGGGTCTTAACGGTCAAAAAAAGAGAATCGAGTTATTTAGATTTTTGAAGCAGAAAAATTGCAGTATTTACTGTCTACAAGATACACACTTAACGTTAAATATGAATAAAAATATATACTGTGAATGGAATAGTGAATGTTTCCTGAGCCAAGGGACATCCAATTCACGGGGAGTTGCAATTCTTTTTAATAAAAATATTGAATATAATATTCATAGCAAACATATTGATAACAAAGGAAACTTTATTGTTTTAGACTTAACAATTGAGGAAAAAGATTAACCCTTATAAATCTTTAACGGTCCAAATACAGATCAACCAATTTTTTACAGTGAACTGTTTGATATCATTGACAGAAATAGGAAACGATTCTTATATCCTGTGTGGAGATTTTAACTTAGTTCTAGATCCTGACAAAAGATTATTACAACTATAAATTTGTAAATAATATTAAAGCTAGAAATTTTTATATTACAAAAATATTGATCAGCGAAATCTTGTTGATCCATTCAGAGAATTTTTTTCCAAAATCTGAACAGATACACTTGGCGTAAACCGACTCCACTCCAACAAGCACGCCTTGATTTTTTTCCTGGTAACTGAAACAATTTTCCCTCATGTAGAAAATATTAAAATTGAGACAAAGCTATCAGTCAGATCATTCAATTGTTATAATGAAGATAAAGTTTAATGACTTTATACACGGAAAAAAGGTCTATGGAAACAAATAATAATTCCCTTTTAAAAAGATATAGATTATTTTGAATAAAATACAGACAAAAATAGTTGATATTAAAAAACAGTATGCTTTAAACCTATATATAAACCTTGAAATATATCGAAATACCAAATGATGAATTCAGTTTACGATAAACGATCAGTTGTTTTTAGAAACACTTTTAATGGAACGAGAGGGACAGCTATATCTTACAGCAGTTATCTTTAAGAAAAAAGAAAGAAAATGAAGAAAAAGAATAATAAATGAAAACATGAAATCGAATCAAACTTGTCAGACGAATAAACTTAACCGATTGCAAGAATTTGCAAAATAATTTAAAAGAACTTAATAATATTCAGCTTCAAGGGTTATCTTATAAGGTCACGAGCAAAATGGACTTTAGAAGGAGAAAAACCTTCAAAAAAAAAAAAATTTTTTTTTGCGGTTTAAGAAAAACATAGTTACATAACTAAGACTATAACATAAGATTCAAAAAAGACGACGGTAGTATTCTTAATGATCAAAAGTTAATATTAAAAGAAATTGAAGATTTTATAGAACTCTTTTCAGAAAAAAAATCAGCATATGATGCAAATGATCAATTTTTAACAATTTGTGGAAAATATAGATGCACCGGTTTTTAAGTGAATCGGAATCCAATGTATTAGAAGGCTATATAAATTATGAAAGAAGCTAGTAAAGTTTTTACAAAAATATGGCAAATAATAAAAGCCCGGGGACATCAGGCTTTAGTGGCAGATTTTTATAAGGTATTCTGGAAAAATTTAGGTTCCTTTTGTGGTAAGAGCTATCAAAATGATGCTTATACTTCAAAATAAATTGTCAGTGACCCAAAACACAAGGTGTAATAACATGTATTCCAAAAGAAAAATAAACCTAAACAATTCGTGAAAATTGGAGACCTATAACACTTCTAAATACCGTATACAAAATTGCTGCAGGTTTGCATAGCGAAATCGAATAAAACTTACTCTAGATAAACTAATAAATAAAGATCAAACAGGTTTCATCAAAGGAAGATATATTGGAGAAAACCCCCGTCTTATCTATGATATCATGCAGTATACTGAAGAAAATAAACATTCCTGGACTTTTCCTTTTAATAGATTTTGAAAAAGCTTTTGATTCACTCTCTTGGTCATTTGTACAGAATACTCTGTCTTTTTTTTAACTTTGGTCCGTCTATAAAAAATGGTTTGATTATTTTATATAAGGATGCAACTTCTGCTGTTAATCAATGTGGGTTTTTATCAAATTTTGTAAAAATAGGTAGAGGCTGCCGACAAAGATCCTCTTTCATGTTATATTTTTATATTATGTGCTGAAGTTTCTAGCTTTAAAAATAAGAAAATGATAAGATTATTAAAGGAATAAACATTAACAATGTAGAACATAAATTGTCACAATTTGCAGATGACACAACAATGATTTTAGATGGATCAAGTGCGTCTTTAAATAATCTTTGGAAAATCTTGTCAGATTTTGCACAACTATCGGACTTAATGTTAATTTTGATAAAACTAAGGTTGTGTGGATAGGAAAAATGAAATATTCTCAAAAACAGTATAAAAACAAGATGGAAATTGTCTTGGAATCAACATCAATTTAAAATGTTAGGCATAAAATTTTCATGTTGACTTAAGTAAAATAATAGATTTAAATTATAGCGAAAGAATAGAAAATATCCGAAAGGTTATTTCAAAATTTGGAAAAGAAGAATTCTCACACCAATAGGTAAAATTGCTGTCATTAAATCTCTTTTGATTTCATCTCTTAATCATTTATTCATTTCACTACCAAACCCTTCTGAAAATGTAATCAGTGTATTAAATAAAATGTTTTATGACTTTATTTGGCAAGGAAATGTAAATTAAGTCTTCCGTTATTGTAAAAAACTATGATGAGGGCGGCTTGCAGATGATAAATATTTCTGCCTTTATCATGTCATTAAAAATAACATGGTTTAAAAGAAAAATCTCAAATGCTAGTTGGAAAAGTATTCTTTACGACAAAATAGATATGCAAAAGTTTTTTCACTGCGGAAACCATTATTTTGATAAACTTGCAAAAAGAAACAAACTAATCTTTTTTGGAAGGACACTTTTTACAGCATTTTCACGCTATATTGAATTAATTCCAATCGAAAAATCATTCTTTCCGGAAAACATCCTTTATTTTTATAACAATAACATATTAATTGGTTCAAAAAGCGTATATTTAAAATCATGGTTCGATGCTGGAGTTTGTAAACATAGAACACCTTATAATCTGAATGGAAAGTTTTTATCTTTTAATGAATTTATAAAAAGATACAATGTCCAATCTAATATCTTAATTTTCAACGGCATGATTCTATCAGTAAAGCAATTTTAAATAAATATAATATAATCTATAACATCCAACAGAAAAGCATTGGCCCAGACATACCGCTATACTTTAAAGATATTATATCAGACATAAATGGAGCAAAACCTTTCTATAATATATTAAATAAAACAAATCAAAGCCAACAAGTATCGAAAAAATGGACAAATAACCTTAAATTTAAGCTTTTAGTGAAAACGAATGGAAAATTATATTCGAAATGCCTTTTAGAATTACAAAATGGCTAAGTTGCAATGTTCCACAAACAAGAAATTTTTTTACAGGATTATTGGAACCAATCATCTTTTATACAAAATTAAGTATAAAGAAAGTCCTTTATGTTCTTTTTGTAGTAATGATGTTGAAAGCATTGAGCATCTATTCTGGATGTGTCCATTGTCAAAAATTTATAAAGGAATTCTTAAAATAAATGAAGCACCTTTTTTATCTTTGGGTATAAAAGAAATGATGTTTGGCTATAATGCAAAGGATGATTTATCTAACGCAAAAAAAACTTATTTTTAGTATACTTTAAAATGTATATTTATCAGTGTAAAATGCTTGATCTTTCATTATCAATGATTGCAGCCAAAAACTTTATAACACAAAGCTCAAGACTGATAAAGAGGTAGCAATCATAAATAATAGATTACCGAAATTTGAAAATGTTTGGGAGTCTTTTTAGAAACTTTATTTTTATATTTTAAAAAAAGAAAAAATGTCAGCTGAGAAAATATTATTTCTACACTGAAAGTACTGTTTTTGAGTTTAAAGTAATTAAGAAATAATTCAAGCCAAAATAGCATGCTTTAGATTTTAATATACTGTTGATGCTTTTGAAACTATTTCTTAAAAAAAAACGTTATGAGTGCGAGTATGAATGCATGTGTCGTCCCTGTCTCTTTGTGTTTTTGTTGTTGTTGTTGTTATTTTGTGTGTGTGTGTGTGTGTGTGTGTGTGCGTGTGCGTGTGCGTGTGTTTTCTTTTTGATTTTTTTTTGAAATTGTTGTTTTTTTTCTTTCATTACATTGGTTCCACATCTGGTATAACCGTTCATATGCATGAAAACAAATAATTGTAAAACCACTGTGGGATGTGCTTCGACCCACAAATGGTTATATGACGAAGCGAATAAATGGGGTTACCCCATGTGGGGCCTGAAAAAAAAAACAAAAAAAAAAAAAAAAAAAAAACTTTTTGTTAGAAAAAGCCACCTACTCCGAAGTTGCAGCCTTTATATGTTCAGACAACTATCAAACTGAATTGTGAGTGTGTACGTTGACATTTTCTAGACTGTATGTGTATGTTGATATTTCTGTAAGTTGGTCAATTTTTAAATAAATACAAAAAATGACAGCAGGAAACCAGTTCTTTTTTCATTAAAACATTCTCTTAAAAATTTTAAGACCTGAAATTTTACTTAGAACTGACATGCGTATCGTTTATTAAGTTTTCATCAACATTTTTACACAATAGTGTGTACGTTGTCATCGACAATTTGCAAACATTGTTTGAATGTTCTCATAAAATACAAAACGTTAGACGAAACTAAATACATTTTTAGAAAGCATCGGAACTGCCGCGGTCGGTAGGCTATGTAGCATAATATAAATCGGCTGGACAGAAAAATAATCACTAAAAAACTCACCTCAGCCGAGCTATTTTGGCCGTGTACGTTGACTTTTGTGGTCACATGTCCAAAGTTGCTTACCCACGGTGATAATTTATTGCCATGGATTTTTATCAACAAGTAGTTCTTACAGAAAGAAGCTTTCAAAGATTTCCGAGCAATATTTACATTATATTATAGAATGTTTTATTCAAATATTTTGAATGAATTGTAGATGCTGTAACCAAGTATAGCTTTTGTATTCAAATGTAACGGTTTTTGAAAGTTTATATTACCGTAAAAGTTAATTGTAAAAAGTTAACAGTAACGAAAAAACAAAAGCTGTTGAAAGACAATCAAGTTCTTTTATGTTCCTTTATGTCATTAAATATGTTACTTGGCGACAGCTTGTTAGATTCCCTATGAATTAAAGTTTTGTAGAATGCTTGTGTGTTTTTGCACACATGTTACATGATTGTTTGAAGAACAATCAATAAGAAGGATTGCGTAAAGATTGACCAGTTTATTTCGAAAAAAGTATCACTATTTCAAATCAAACAAAACTTTTTGAAAGGGATTAAATATCTTTTTTGGAGAAATGTTTTCCCTTTTTCCAATTTTTTGTCCCAGTTTTAGGCTAAAAGGGGAACCGGTGTAAAACTGTCATACATACGGCGAAATCCTGCCACAATAATTGTAGTCGGAAGCAGATGCAACTTTCGGATATTCCCGTATTTCGGATGTTCCCGTTTTTGGGTTAGTCCCGTACGTATTGTGGATATTCCCGTATTTCGGATATTCCCGTATGGTGAATATTTCCGTAAGTATATAATTATCTTCATTTTATTTTTTTCTTCATGCTTTCATTTCTCGCGAGGGTCTTTCATTTACTAGATGGTTTAATACTCCCATCGGCAGGTGTTAACTTAGTGCTGCTGTTTGGTAGCTGTAAAAAGTGAAAAGTCTCATATTTCATTATTTAAAAACAAACAACAACAATACAGAAAATGGTGAATAAAATATCATGCAATTTCAAGTTTTAGTTCAGGAGATATACACATTTAAAATATGAGTACTTAGAGCATTTATGTGTTATTCAAAAGCTATATAGGTAATTTAATTTGAACATTTCCAAAGTTCCAAAACTAAATGGTTTTTACAGAAAGTCGATCTCTTTGTTTATATTTAGATGCATCTTAGCAGGGTCTTTCAAATTTTTGAAATAATCCTGATTTAAGTAACTAAATTAAAATACGAATTCTAAAATGACTCATCTTAAAGTCTAAGCATGAATTTCTGTATAAATTCTATATATTTTGGGTTTGAAGCGTGAACGAGTGTATGAACCCATTTTTTACTAAATTGATATACAAATCCATCTTAGTTACTGAATCGTTTTTGTTACTAAATATAATATACAACTGTACAAACCCTATATATACTTAATTTCAAATGTGAATTTATTTTAATTAAAACCGAATACAGGCTTGAAAATTATCTCCCTTGCCCGCATATAGGCAAGAAACTGCATTAAATCTAGAAATTTCACATAGTGTTTAACACAATAGCGCCATAGTTAGGTTACAAACAGTTGAGTAAATATTTACGGAATTCTATTAGATAATCAATTCTTCTGTAGATTTTAAAAGACTTGACAAAGCATGGTTTGCTTACTATTTTTGTTTTTCAAAAGTGCTTGACGATATTTGTTTAATGAAACTTTTTTCATGTTTCGATAAATGTTTTTGGGGGTAGAGTTTCGGGTGTTCAAACTGGAAAAAAATTAATTTCCTGCCCCTTCAAAAAACGGGAGGAAAAAAAAAAACCCAGAATCATTTGTTTAATAAAAATTTAAAAAATTTTGTAAAATGATTAATCCAATCTTAAAAAGAAACAAGCTGCGTATATAATTAGCTTCAAATATTGCAGAAATTACACTGAAATTTATTAATAATAAAATTTTTGTAAAAATTAATTTTTAATTTCCAAACAAAAAAAAATAAACGCTGCTTATTTAATTATTTTCAAATGTTGAAAAATTCCCCTTTTTTTAAACAAAAAAGGGAAAATTTTTTAAATAAAATTTTAAAAATTAAAAATTTAAAAACCCAGTAAAAAATTTTTAAAAAGTCCTGTATGAACTCGTACATGTATAAAACATTTTTATCATTATCAATACATTTTTAGACTTAAAATTATGTACATTTTTCATTCAATATCTACTAGGGCTTGTTTTGAATTCCCCAAACCCGCCCCTTGAAAAAACCTTTTAAATTTTAAAGCGGCCAAAAATATTTTTAACAAGTCACACAAGCAGCCCGTGTCATATTACTGAAAAAAAAAAAAAAAAAATGGGCCCAAATACAAATAAGACCCAATCTTTTTATTTAACGTTATGACGGGGTTTGGGTGCCTTTTTTTAAGAGTAAAAATTTGGATCTTTTAAAGGTAAATTCCCGCCCCCAAACTTTTTTTGGGTCAATTAAAAAAATTGAAAAAAAGGAATTTTTTTTTTAAATAGCTGTGTTTTTGTTTTGGCCCGTTAAAGGAAAGGGAAAAAAATTTTTTTTTCACTTTTAAAATTTTAAAAGCATATTTTTTTTTTAAATTCTCATTTGGGTAAAACTTTCAAGTGGTTTAAAATTAAAAGGAGAAAAACATTAAATAAAAAAAGAAAACTTATTTTTACGAAACGTAAAGTTATATATGGATTGGGCTTACAAAGCTTTTTCCCGGGTCACGAACTAAACTCGGAAAAATCTGTACTTGAAATTATCAAATTATATAGACAATTTTAGTGAGAGATAATGCTAATACTATGTATTCCATACCGACAAGTCACGTACATTTAAAGTCATATTATACAATTATTTTGAAGAGGTAATTCTGCTCGTTAGTCCTTTATTCATTAATGTTCTTTAAAAAAAACAAAAACAACAACAACAACAACAACAAATTTTCAGTTTTGGACCGCTCATATCAATAAATACAATATCTATAGATATATATTGGTAACTAAGTTAACATTGAAATTATTTTCCTGTATGAGACTTCCATGCATAGAAAACATCTTCGAATAGATGATAAAATAACACCAATTTACATTATATTTGTAACCTGCCTACAAAGTAGGAGTGTATCATATGTTGCAGAACAAGAAAAACGGAAAAAAATCGTTGAAAAAAATAACAAATCTAGGAAAATCATTATAAAATAGCCTTTTACATAGAACTGTTCTATTTATGGATCTCCGTGATCTATTGGTAAATAAGGTCAATGACATTGATTCACATTCATTATTCGCATTCACTCCTAGATATAATGAAGCTATTATTATTTCAAAGTGTGCCGTTCGCCTTATCCGGAATTCGATGATGCAAAGGGAGAGCTAGTAAAGTCAACCTAAGTTAGGTATTTTTTTCCAAATCCAGACATCTTTCCATACCTGAAATAGTGTATAGGGGCAAATGGGATCAGTAATGTAAGGCCATTCGTAATATCCAACTGCGAGAGGAAACTAAGATTCGTTTTAATATAGTCGTTCGTAATATCCAGGTATCTCACCTTACCTAAGATAATGTGCTTATAAGTAAACGATCGTTCTTGTTACCCGGTCCATATAATTTTACCTGATATAATTTACGGTCAAGTCAAATTATAAGTCGTTTGTCTTACCATGGTATCTATAATCATTCTTGTAATATTTTACTGAGGAGTTGCAAAGGTCAACTGAAGTTGGTTGGTTCGACTTAAACAAGTATATACATGAAATGCTATATTAGAGTGCCCTCAACAAGGATCTTCCACACACGTAGAAACCTGGTGCGCCACCAAATGACCATATGACCATTGACCATGACACGCACCGGCGTAACTTGAGATCAATCGAAATACTTTACACTTTAATAAAAGAATGCAATTATACCGAGAGATGTATAAATCAATTCTTTAAATTTCTTTACAAACATACCAATTTGTTTTCAAAAAGGATTAACATGTATATTGAACGCGACATAATTTTTGACTTTGATTTGGTCAAAGATATCTTATTTCTTAATATGAATAATAAAAGTTTTCAGATTACAATTGATAACAATTTAAATTTCAGTCGAAAGTCTGGGGTAGAATGTATCCTTGGGTAATAAAAATTGTTTTCGTAGCATTTTATAGCCTCAAACACGTTTTTTTAAAAAAATTAATTTTGAATACAACTAAACTCTCGACTTTGCTGTTCAGAAAGTAACGTTCAGAAAGTAACACATTTACATATATATGCTATTATTTTACATACCTACCGGCTCCTTTGTTAAAAGCGGTCTAGTAAATCACATACCGGGTATACAATTTTCGCTTAATAGATATATAATACTACTTTATCAATTGAATATCATTTTGATACACGATACACGATACACTCATACAACACTGCGTTGTGAATAAGTACTTCATATGGAGATCTATTACATAAGTATAATTCATATGTACACATTTTATGTGTAACTTTTACATGTATCTACAAAATAGCACTGAAGACATTACATTATAGATTAAATCTAAATCGCAAATTTTATGAAAATATTTTTAAAATTTCATTCAAAACGTATGATGTAATTGATACTCTAATCATAAATATGCTTAAGGGGCTTTTTTGTGAAAAATCGATATCAATTAGAATAGTAATTTTTTTATCACGTTGCGTGTACATTTAATTCTTCACATGATCAATTTGTTAACTGTGTGGGTACTAGGTGTAGTAAAAACTTCATATTGATTAAGTACTAAACCGTGTTTGGGTATTATATAAAAAGGAGTATTCATGTTGGTATTGGCACTTCTCACTTCCCCTCGGAGCGTGCACGTCGCTGAGAAGGCACAGGGCATCGGCAGAAGATTTACAACTTGGCTGGTAGACAACTTAAATTTTGCCTTCAACCGTGGGCGGTAACTAAGGAACTCCTACTTCGTCACTTCTGCGGACCAGCTGCCGATGTCCTGACTAATGCCGAGGAGAGTGGCCCTACAAAGTAGGCTGAGACGACGAGGATGGTGTACTAGGGTGCGTGAGCCCCTAGTACAGATAGACGGCTTGTAAGGCAGGCCTATAGCTGGCACCAACAGCCCTTTTCATGGCTAAACACCTACCTTTCCTATTGTCACAGGTTACTGTACATTTAGGTTCTCATTGACCGCCGTACAGTGACCTACTTTTGGCTCAAAATTCATATCTTTGGCTAATACTCCGTGGAAATTGCATGGAGGTAAATTATCACCATTTTGTGCTTCAAAATTAACTCTTTAAGGACATGACTGGTGACATGTCCGGGGTCCGTACTCGACAGCGCAAGCTGCATTTTGTGCCCGAAAGGGCGGATGGACCCTCATTAAGCTTTAACTTCCATACATACATTGGTATTGGCATTTTTATACTTATCAAAGTAGTAAACAGTGCTCGAGTATGGTAAAATCTAATTCTGATCAAGTTGTTAACCGTGCCTTGGTATGATAAAATCTTAATACTGATCAAGTTGTGAACCTTATGTGGGTATGAACTGATCAAGTTGTTAACCGTGCCTTGGTATGATAAAATCTTAATACTGATCAAGTTGTTAACCGTGCCTTGGTATGATAAAATCTTAATACTGATCAAGTTGTGAACCTTAAGTGGGTATAAACTGATCAAGTTGTTAACCGTGCGTGGGTATGATATAGTCTTCATTTTGATCAAGTTGTTAACCGTACGATATGAACTCTTTTAAAACCTACACACCCATTCTTGCTTTATTGTGTGCTTTTTTCTAATCAGGTAAATTATTAAGAGAAGGTCCTTCAACATTACTTTATCTGATGTACAGTGTATATAAAAAAGTTTTGACATTGACAACTCAATTAACCTGATATTACCATTGTTATCATAATTGTGGGGGAAAATTAATTTCATTTCATTTTTAAGGATAAAACATTCAATGTATATTCATTCATAATTGCGTGAATACTTTTAAGCTTTTGTTTTTATTAATTAAGAAAATAATTGAGAGGCCTGCCTTCTCAGAGGTGTAGAGAAAAGGTGCATGCCAGGATATATATTGAATGAAATCTTCTTCTTCGTCAATGTTATCCATTACCTTTTTTGTATAAATATATGAACTTCATAAATAAATTCTAGTACAAGAAATATGAATGCAGTGTTGCTTTTAACAAGTCGCGTCAAATTCTATTGACCCGACTTTCCTATTCAAAAACAGCTATACCCGATCAATGATAATCTACATACCGGGTATCAACAATACGGGTATTATCCAGGACAGATAAATCAATATTATGCTATGGTATATAACTTGAAAGAAAGCCTGTTTGTTTAATTGCGTACACAAAAGACGAGCGATGCCGTGCCTTCTGGATATATTTATATTGCAATAGATGTCTTTACACTTTAACAATAAAATCTACTTTTAATTTTCTTTCTTATTTTTAAAACAAATATTACGTAAAAACCAATAAGCCGATCGATTCTCGATCTAAAAAATGCTATAATTTTATACACAATATTGAAATGTGAAAATATGCTGATATATAGAAATGAAATGAATTGTGATATAAACTGTTCGTGGAAGTTATCTTTTTTATTTCAACGAATTAAAAATTCAACAATACTGTGTTTTTGTTTAAGACAATCCTTTACCCACGATTGAGCCTATATGTCGTTGGATTTTGAAAATTTTGAGAACTTTTCGGCAATTGTTTAAACGTGTCTGGCTTAGTTTAAACACTTGATGATATTTTGAGTGTGTTACCCGCCATATATTAAACAACGCAAATGATTTACTATCCATTATTGACTTTTTATACTGATTTTATGATACATTTAGAAATAGACACTTTTATTAAGAGCTGAATACTTAAGGTATTGAAATATCAATACAGTACGTCATGTGACCAAATCCATACTGTATGGTTTACTAGTAAGGAAAAAAAGGCAATCATTCAAGTATGAAAGAATCAACGTCAGTGACTGTGATAACTTATTGGATTTAATTAATTAGAATATCAAAGACAGATTTTAATCTCGTGTAAGTGTTCTTAATTTCAACAGTAATTAAGCTATTTTACAAAAACAATTTCTATAAGAACGCCTTTAGTAGAATTGAAATATGATAGTATATGAAAGTATATTAATTGCTAGTATCCCGTTTACCTATAAACAAGTGTTCTTAGTTTATGGACATACATGTACTTTCGAACACTGCATTTCCTCACTGTTCCGGGGATTACATTCGGACAGAGTTCTACATTCTTCGAATTCGGTGCATACTTTTTAATATTGACCGTCATATCTAGAGCATACTTTTGGCGTATCCTTTCTGATTATCATTTATCTACACCTTACTAATTCCACGGCATAGTTTTAGACACTGACCTTTACTGTTAAAATGTGTACTTTCGGACACTAATAGGCATTGTTCATGAGCAAACTTTTGGATATTGTCTGCTCCGCACTTAATACTTAATTCCGAACTCTGATCCGCACTGTTCAGGGTACTAGTATTATTTCAGATTTTGACCCGCATTGTTTAGGGCATGCTATCGGACACTATGCTATTGATCAGCATTGTTGAACGCATATTTTTGGACACTAATTCGCTCTGTTTAACATTTAGCTGCACAGTTATTGCATACTTTCGGCAGCCGGTCCACACTGTCAAATGACATACTTTAAACACTGGCCTGCATTGGTCAGATCAAGCTTTTGGTGTCTTATTTTCACAGTTCAGGGCAAACTTTCGGACACTGATCCGGACTATTCAATGCATACTTTCGGTTTATCTGCACATTATTTACGGCATATACTTTCCGACATGTATTGGCACTAGTCAAAGGCAAACTTTCGGACACTATACCGCTCTGGTCAAATACATACTTTCGGACACTAATCCCACTCAGTTCAGGACATACTTTCAGACATAACTGCTTCACACTGTTTAAAGAAATAATTTCAAAAATTGCTGAGTGATTATCTATACATACATATCCCAGACATACATCCCATTTTCAGAAGATACCGCTGCGATTTTCAATTTGAGTGCATTTACGAATTCACCTCACGTGCGTGAACTCGCACTAGTAAGTAAGTTAAAATATTCACATTAAATACATTTTAAATATTCAAATTGTTCGCCCATCATTGAACGATTTGCATGCATCAAGTGTTGGTACGGTTCGCCTACTTAGTCATGATATATATTGATATACTGTTTACATAACCGATAGTTTATGGTACTTACGATATTAAGCAGCGAATGGAAAGAGAGTAATAAATTTACACATACTATAGCGGAAATGATTAAATTTAAAGATTTTTGATGAATATGTAATATGTTTTTAGGCAGCAGTGATACTTGTCCATTTCTGGTACATTAAAACAAGTGCTTCCCCCCCTACTTTTATTTATAATGTTGGCATTTCTTAAGCCGATTGGTTTCGATGTTTTATTTTTATAATATTTCACTGCTTTTTGAATACTATTTAAGAATATTGTTTGAAATTAAAAGGGCAACATGCTATAGCAACATTAACAATAATTGTCCTTCCTTTAAGCATGATAAGATATATTAGTTTAGATATACCACTTATGGCCATTAACTGGTTTATAAAATCGTATTTTTTTTAAATACAATATTTTTTCCCGAAACGTTATTCGTTAAAATATATTGTGTGTATATGTAGTGCTGTGTTGCAATTAAATTGCCCAAATAATTCTTTCATTAATATTAGTATGAGTTTATTTTATACGACTTCGATCATAGTATAATAATATCACAAGAGATACAATTTATTAAAAGCAAAAGTCGGTGTGTATTTAACCGGAAAAAGGCTTACTAATATACGGAAGGGTCAGAACACAACAGCAGTCATTGAATAATCCTATTATCTTAATTGAATAACAGCTGGTGTTGGGCAAGGAAGTAGAAAAAATACCATACAGATCAGCAGGTTCACATGCATATTCACGGTAGAAAACATATTGACATTGAATATATAAATATCAATATATGGGACTATTTAAGCTTTTGACAAAATATTGATTTTGTAATAATCAGATATTAATTTTACGAACACGATCCGCTTGTCTATTCAAGTATTACTTCTGAGCATGCAGTTAAATGCTTGGTTTTTCAGATCAAGTTAAAGGCCAATTATGCCTCAGAATTTTATTTATTTTATTTTCTTATTGTTTGATGTCCCGTTATAGGTTTCAAAAAATTACTAATTGGCCAGTTAACTGAATCATCTTTTGTTCATGTTATGTGTTTTTGTTATTTTCTTTGGCAATTAGTAAAGTTATATTGATAAATTATTTTGTATGAAAGTAGAAATATTACTTTGTTTACATATTGTTACCTTACGGTGATAAGCATGTATATCATGCGCTAAAACCATTCAAACATTTTAAAATACAGGTTTGTTCTTTCTAAAGAGAGAAAAACTTATCTGTAATTGTGCAGTATTACGTCAAAAGCACTATTTAGACAATTGGTCTTGTCAGTGATTGTGACCTCCCGTTGAACATAATGATAATTCCATTCGATTCTATTCCCGGACGGTCTAGGCCACTTTCGTTGTGATTAATGATGAAATATTTTCTACAGTCATTCACACTGTACCTCTGCTCTGCATATACAGAAGTTATTAGTTCCTTGCGAGAGTGAAGGCAACTAGTACTGGTAAATGAACGACTTGGCAACTTACACAGGAACGATGCGGTGGCTGAGCTGTGCTCTGGTAAATTCAGTGCGACTCCATGCCGTGATCCGGAGACTAAACTACCACCACCACCACCATAATTGTTTGGCCTTTGTTATATAACTATAACTAAGTTTGGGTTATATACGCCCACGGCCGGGTATCAACAACTCAAATTTGTGTTACTAATAATATGAGCGTTTGTATAACCATTGGTATATAATTATATAACCATGGTTAACACATATCTAGAGACGGGCATGATAGGTTGTACGGTCTTAATCATTGACTGAAATTTGTTACCTTTTCTGAAAAACTAAAACAACTTCTTATTTTATTTTACTTCAGGGCAAGGGTTCAAACATTGGACTTGACTTCAGGCTATGTCGACATGGATGATTATAACCGCTGGATTTTTGGTCCAAGGCATTGTTTTTATCAGTATATTTGATATTTATTTCACGACACACCTCATAGGCGGTCAGCAACAGCATGCTTCCTCACGACCGCCGCCGGCGAAACGTCTAATATTCATAGTTGCTGATGGACTCAGGGCCGACAAAACCCTTATGTTACAACCTGATGGGACGACACCAGCCCCTTATTTGAGGTATAGTTCTAGTAATAATTTGGTAACCATTTATGTTTTTTTGTAATGTACTATCGCAATGTAGATTATCACTGGGCGAAATACAAGACTGTTTGTTTGGTCACAATGGTTCCACTTTTTCATTCACAGGAAAAAAAATTATATAATTTATCTTATATTAAAGGCAATGCAAGGGTCGCACATCGCCTTTTCTGTAAATCAAAATATACTATTACTGGGGAAAATGCTTTAGTTGGACTTCTGCTTTCAATTCTTGTTTTTTGTTACATTTAAGATAAGTTTTATTTTAAAGAAATATAAGTCTTATTAAGTCTAATTTTAAAAATAATCAAAATTATAATATTTATTTAGAGTCAGGAAGTGTAAAACATAAATCGATTCATAGTCATAAAAAGGGCGGGAAAAACAACATCCGGAAGCTCTAACATGCAAGTGCACGTACTTTAGTATTGAACTCATCTTATCATATTTGTTTCTTAAACAAATACTTCTGTTACTGTTACAGAAATATAGCCGAAAAGGAAGGGACATGGGGTGTGTCTACGGCAGGGATTCCCACTGCCACAAGACCGGGCCACGTTGCCATGACGGCAGGATTTTATGAAGACCCTACTTCGGTTGCCAAAGGTAAACAGAATACACCTTAAAACAAATACATACCGTGATTTTATAAATTATATTTACATATTGTCTACTTTGGTAAAGGACTGGCGCAGAAGCGTAAACAAGAAATATCTCATATCAAAATAGTATATATAAATGTATAGTTAATATAATTGGTAAAAAATTGCAGTTTTTTACAGTAATTACACGTTCC
This sequence comes from Ruditapes philippinarum, assembly GCF_026571515.1. Classification (NCBI taxonomy): domain Eukaryota; kingdom Metazoa; phylum Mollusca; class Bivalvia; order Venerida; family Veneridae; genus Ruditapes; species Ruditapes philippinarum. Next base: position 55,135 of record NW_026866090.1, on the reverse strand, counting down.
AAGATATTGCCAATTTTTACCATTTAATCAGCAATGAAAATTCGAAAGAACAAATATGAATAAAAGTCGCCTTTTAAAGCAGAGTAAATAGCAAATTAACATTTTCGATAACAATGAAATAAAGTAAAGAAGGAACTGTCGAATAATGATAGACTTAAGGCGCAGATTTTGGATATTGCTAGAGTTAATACGTTCGTCTGTCGTAAATTGTGACTAAAACTGTCGAATATTGCTAAAGTCAGATGGAAACTGTCGAAAATCATTATTATAGTAATTGTTGGGAAGGACGCTGTCAAATATTCAATGTTCAAACAGTTAAGACAGAAATTGTTTTGTTGAATATTGCTAGTAAAGTTGTAAAGAAGGAAAATGTCGAATATTCACGCGAAAACTTTCATCTGACACCCCCGATGCCAGATGTAACGTTACAAGCACGGGTAAAACTAACGGAAACGCCAGTCTGATATGCAAGAAAAATTTACCCGATCACTGTTAAATATTGCTTAGGGTCGATTAGTACTTGAAGACGGGACACCGTCAAATATTTCTAGAATAAGTACGGAAACTGTTGAATATTGTAAATGTTAACCGACCACTGTTGAATATTGATAGAATAAAGAGGGGATCTGTCGATCACGCTAGAGATAAGATGGGACACTGTCAAATATGGCAAGATTTTAGACGAAAACTGTTGAAAATTGTTAAAGTTAACAAGGTCACTGTTAAATATTGCAAGAATTTTTAAACAGAAACTTGAAAATCAAGAAAATTATTTAGTATCTGAATCAAACTCGAACTATAGGCAAACAAGGATGAGAGCCATGTAGAGTTCAAACCTTCAAACTCACAGTCTTTACGTTCAGATGCGAACATTATTACCACTTATACAATTAGCTTTTCAAACGAGCTTATTTTCTTTATTTCTTAACTTAAATATTACCATATCATTCAAGGTAGTAGAATTTTTTATATCAAAGTCGTGATGTATTCTAAAATGCAATTTTTGTTTGCTTAAACGATCAATACATGCATTAAACGTGAATGAAATGAAAATATTGTATTTGATTTAGTTTTGGGATAATAAATCTGATGATTTTATTATTAACACGAAATTTGATTTAGTCGCATTTGAATTAGGTATGTTTTTATTATGATTGATTTTATCTAGATACATAATACAAATATTTTACCAATAACTGACGGCCAAATGAAGCTTACATCCTTTCATGCTGTTATTTCTGAGGAGGTCCAATGTGCTAATTTTGTTCATTTCAACAGTTCGTGAACTTGTTACACCTCTTTCTAATTAAGCTTGGTAGAAAAAGAGTACTAAGACGTTTTATCTATATTCTAAATTATCCATTCTTGGCATTGACGTCACAAAAAGAATTACAAATAGAGAAGCAAAAACTCAAACCGAAAAGAAATTTTACATAACTATAATGTTCACAATTTAATTGTTGTTTTGCCCGTATGATTTTTTTAGGATAAAGATTGCGTCAAATGCATTGAATGCCATAAATAAATGTGTATTTTGTAATAATGATGCCATTAATAAATCACACTCTTTTATTATGAAGTTGTCACTGTTGTTTCAAGAAATTATTTAATCAGGAATACATGTAACTAGTATTATTTTCAAAATTTTGTATCTCCGTAACAGAATGTATATAAATTTACGCGAAATTATTAAGTTCACGATGTAATCAATTCGCGAATATTAGCAAAAATAAAAATATCGCGAATATTTCCCAGTCTACTGTACTAAAAATTATTTTTCACTTTTACAATAGTTAATTTTTTATTATCTTCATTGTAGATATTGGCGGAGGTGCTATAAACTTTGATACTATATTTCAAGAAACAACTTACACCTGGACCTGGGACACACCGAAATTTTTGGAAAAAGTATCAACCGGTAGGTATATATACAATAAGAATATAAAAAAAAATGTTGTATTAATACCTAAATCGTATAAAATTTGAGAACATGTTTGGAAATATTGTTAGGCGTAAATTAATGAATTTTTAAGCTATTTCAAGACACAATTGCAGATTTTATTGAAAATGTATCACACTCAGTAACATAAAATTCCGTTAGTAAAATACCGTTAGTAACGGTATAGAACTTTTTTCCAGTCATATTTTGTTTAAACCTGCAAAGTGTTTTCAGATTCATGAATATTTCTTAACTGAATCTATGCCTTTTTTAAATGTATATGTTTTAATTTGATTTTTTTTAATTTATGGGCTCGTCATGATGCGTGCAGCTTTAATCTTAACTGGCTAAATTATTGTTATCACTTCAAATCTATTTACAGACAATAACATAAATTAATATTCTGAATCTGAATCCTTGTGAGGGAATCAATGACATATTCTTGACTTGTTTTTGATGAAGATTATGATGCTGATTTAAAGTGTGATGATTGATGCATTATGATGATTGATTGATTGATTGATTGATCATGATGATTTGTTTTTGTGATAATAATGGTGATGACGTCTGCTGATGACTGGTGATAGTGATGATTTTGATTGATTTATGATGATGATGATGATGATGATGATGATGATGATGATGATGATGATGATGATGATGATGATGAAATATTCGGGGAGAATTGCAATAGGAAAAGGAATAGGTTAGGTATAGTTAATATGTATTTCGATTTTTATTTCAGATCATCCTGACAGAATATTTTCGGAACAATATCCCGGTCAAAGAAAATATTTATCCGGTATTAACCCTAAAGATATGGACAGCTGGGTATTTGATGAAGTAACGGTACGTGATTTTTAATAGGACATTTGTCTTTTTAGTTCTTACAATGTCCATCAACCGGTTTATAAGCCGTAATTGACTTGTGTTCCATCAGCACTGAGTATAATATGAGCCGCGTCATGACAAAACCAACATAGAGCGTTTGCGACCAGCATGGATCCAGACCAGCCTGCGCATCCGCGCAGTCTGAACAGGATCCATGCTGTTCGCCTACAAACCCTATTACAAGTAGAAAAACTGAAAGCGAACAGCGTGGATCCTGATCAGACTGCGCGGATGTTTTTTTTGTTTATTACGGTAAACAATTATATTTAAAGTTGAAAATGGTTTATGCTTTGTATTTGAATTAAGTATAGCAACATTTGTGCGAATATATATTCATAAATGTTTGTAATGTCCAAATAATATTTTTACGACAGAAGTATACTAGGGTGAAGATCTTATGTTGGCTTCGGCGGAAAAGAAACTCATGAGTAAAGATTTCTACTGCGAAGCATCACCATCGCTCACGATTGTTTCTATATTTTCAGAACTTCCTTAACGGAGCAAAAACGGATGCTAGTTTGAAGGAGAAAATGAACAAAGATAAAGTGTTGTTTTTTCTCCACCTTGGTGGAATCGATCACGCCGGCTACATAGTCAGGCCCAATTCAAAGTTTGTATATTTCAATAATTTTAATGATGTTATTGTTGTTGGCGGTCGTGTTAAAGGGAGACACAAGCAAAATTTTCATTTTGAATTTTTGAATTTTTCATTCATTGTTCTGTAAATTTCCTCTAAATGAATACATTAGGAAGTCACAGTATAAGTAAAGACGTCATGTATACAATACAATCAGAACTATAGTCTATAGCACATATTGTAATAGTAGAGCTATCGAAATAAATAAAATAAAAGAAAAACGTACACAAATTGAGGGGTCATGAATTAAATCCGTCTCAGTTTTCCAAATGAAATAACCAATAATCTTATAATGATTAACTCTGTATGTCTGTTCCTTAACTGTTTTACAGCAATGCTCCTTTTTTACTTGATGTATTAATAATCTTAATCAAACATATCTAGGATTCAATTTTATAGTGTTTAATATATTGATCATTGGTCGATATAGTTAATGTATAAAGTGTATAGGATGCAACGTTTTACTAAAAAGTAAAAACAGTATATTTTGTTGTTGTTGTTGTTGTTGTTGATAATGTATAGGAATATGTTTGGTCAGAGATAACATAATTAAACTGTTAATTACGATATTTTGTTTCGTTGTTTTGCAGAGAATATCTGACGCACGTTAGTTTTCTGGATGAAGGTGTGAAAGACATAGTGGGCAAATTTGAGGACTTTTTCGGCCATGACGGCAAGACTGCTTACGTGTTTACATCAGATCACGGAATGACAAACTGGGGTTGGTAAAATAAAATAAAATTGCTTGTATGTTTTGATTTTAAGCGATAAATTTTGCTCACATAAAAATATGAATATTGACCTAGCTGGAAATACCAACAAGCAACCCGTTGTGAGATTCTTTTTTATCTTCCGCAATCCGCGCTGGTTTAATTTCTGGCTTAAGTCACACAGGAAGTAGTCTTTTGGTGGGACGTTATGCTCCATATGTACGTTCCTCCTGAAAAAACACTTGTCAGTAATGGTAAAAACAAACAATACTCAAACAATCTTACATTGTTATAAAATGTAGCATAAAAGGAAAATGTGTACAGCAAATGTTTAAAGCGAAAAACGATTAATTTTGGACGACCAATGCCGATTTTACAAGTATGACTGTATTCTGCAGGAGCACATGGCGATGGTATGCCGGACGAAATCCACTGCCCGTTACTAGTTTGGGGAGCAGGTATCCGGAAAGCCCAACCAGAGGATAATCTGAATAGATATGATGATACGCTCTCCCAAGGTTTGTTTTTCCCATATATTCAGCATGCTTGCTTTGACATATAAAAGGCTAAAATTAAGAATATGGTCTGAATTAAATAAAACTAGAATGCACAATGTCTATATTTTCTATTATGCATTTATATACAAAGACATGATATTATTAAGAAACGACTGAAAAATACATTAGCATATAATATTTATCATTTATTACTAACTAGATTTTTGTCATTTTGTATAGCTCATTATAAAGAGTTGTACGTTTATATATAACCTTTGATATTAGAAGAGGTTATATGGCATTTATCACCGGTCAAAACCTTTTTTTAACGATTTAATTTACAAAAAAAATCAAGACTTATTTATATTACTGTTACTGAATGCACAAAAAAAACGAAAAAAAAATCCGAATACATTGTAACATATCTATTTTTAGAATGGTCATTGACAAGATGGAAAAGAGCCAACCTGGAACAGGTCAGTCGATTACTTGATATACTTACATTTGTTTTATAAATGTTTCATATTTATAAATGAATAATCATTTTAAAAAATCTTATGTTGAAGTTAGAAGTTACATATTTAAAAAAAAATATCCAATAATTTTATGAGAGACTTAATTTTCAGTCGGTAGTTTGACTCTTTTGACAAATTATTCTGAACAACAATGTTCCCAATTACAAATCGAATCTCCCCTATCTAGTCTTTATAGTTTTTTCTCTTTCTTTTTTACAGCCAAGTTTAGCACCTCTTATGGCAGCAACAATTGGCATAACATTTCCAAGAAATGCAGTCGTGAGTACTAATATTTAGTTTATAATAAAATTCGTCCGTTAATGAAGCGAGGCTATTTAAATTTGTTGTTTTTTGCCTCGAAGAAAATTGACTTTTCTTCTCTTTTTCCTATTATTAATATTTTTGTTGTTGTTGTTGTTGTTGTTGTTGTTGTTGAGAGAATGTCAGCAGACAACCAAAATAGTCACGTATATTCCCGCATCATGGGTTGTCCTTTGCAGGGATACTAAGAAGTTGAAAATAATTCAACAAAAATGTATACTGAAATACGGCTTTGTATTTCATCTTAGTATTTTTTTTCTTTTCTTTTTGCAGTGTTGCTAAAACCACGCAAATTATAGACAATTCCCAAGCACATATTTTCTTTTTTATTTCTTTTTATATTTGAGTAAGATGGCTTTAACTTTCCAGTATCCTTTCCCCGGTGGATTCTTTGATGTTCCTGCAGAAGATGAGTTTGGAATTTTGTATGCCAATCTTAAACAGCTTCTCGAGAACTATCAAGCCATAGAGAAATATACTCACAAAGGACCTTTTGCATTTACTTTTCGATCATATAGGTAAGTTTGGGTTCTATAAATTCGTTTTGGGGTCACACTGCCACATTAAAGTTCATTGGCGACTTTCCAGCTTTACTGGTGGAGGAAGACCTCAGTTTGCCCTTCGGTTAGGGGTAAGTGATTTGAAGTCAACAACCTTATTCACTTGGCCACAGATGACCCATGTAGTTACATGTATATAATTATTGGCAGATTTTTCGCTGAGAAAGATTGAATCACAATGTACAGTCACTCAAAGGCCTAAAGAAATACTAATAAGTATTTGCGCAGCTGACGTGTATTTTGCTTTGTCTGTGTATATATAGTTATCTGGTCTGTTTATCTTAGGAATTTCAAAGAGAGTTTTTGCATCTTCTTTCTGTAAACTTAACCTTCAATCTTGGACAGATGAATACTTCTACACCAAAGAATTATTTTAACGTTTTGTAATATGGTCTTAAACCCTGAATGAGTTTAACCTTTAAGGTAATTTGTACGAAATGTACGAAAAAAGGGAAGGTAACGGGGAATTATTTCGTTCATTAAGCAATTATTAATATTTGTGTACATGGTGTTAATTTGTATAAATATACCATACAAGTAAATATTGTTATAAGAAAGTGCAGCATCTTTGTTATGTTTTACCGGTTGCTTTTGTTAATAAAACAGTAAATAATGAAACAAACTCCCAATTAAATGAAAATAATTTATGACAACATGATATTAACCATAACTTTTATATAATTTTCTTTTTTTTAATTTACAGACCATTGGCGCCTTCCATGATAGTAAGTATGTGTTCAAATATTATCACTTGGCGCCCTTGATTTCCAACAACGTATCGCATTGTTCATGTTATCTTACACGTGACTTGTTGAATTTGAGTATTTAATGTTGTTGTTTGTTGAGTTTTGTAAATGAAAAATCATGGCCGATTCTAATTCATCCTACATATTTGAACAGACAATGCTTGAGTACAGAAAAATGTCCTTATGACAATGACCAATAAAATTAATATTTTTAAAATTAATTCTTGACACGGTATGGCCAATACAATTCTTATCTAGCCCGTATTCTGATATAAAAATGTTTACACTAATAATATTGCATCTTTTTTCCCCAGAAATCATTGCACACGGACATACAATCATTGAAAGAGTCTGGAAACTTTGCCTCAGCCATCGCTGTCACCAAACAAAAGATCGACCTAGCTGTCAAGGGCATACGTCACTATAAACTATATAGTAAAAATCCATTGTGGTACGTACCAATTTTGTTTTCAAGCGGCTATGTTTGTGTATTAAAAATTTTGTTTATGATGCAGAATTTATTTTAATTTTGATGTTGTTTCTTAGATCAGTAAATATATCTGGTTTTCCTTTCCTTACTTGATTTCATTTGCCGGAAACACACAATAGTCGTGTTTGACTATTCACAGGCAATAGATGACGATGCCTTTGATATGGATGAACGAAAGTGTCACCGGTCTCTCAAGTGAATGAATGAACAAGCAGCAGTAAAACACACAATCAAAAGATTAACTAATAATATGGAATAAAAGATAATAAAGTACCGGTAACAGACAAAAGCAATAGTATTTCAAGAATTATAACAATTAGGTTACGGTAGTTTTTCTTCAACTGCACATCAAAGATTTAGCACTTAACCTCTTAGAACTGAAAGTGATCAGCCTTGCCCACCAGTATAGAGCCATTCCAGCATACTCATCCGTGCAACCTGACGGGTATATGTACTGTCGGCAGGTTTTTCTTTTGTATTTTGGCATTGAAATGCCATGAATTTTAAACGAACCGTACCCTATTCAAAACAGGACACTTTCATTACAAAAAATAATCATGTTAAGATTTGATTACATTTATTTTTAGGTTGGCAACATTTAGCAGTATGATCGGCTGGTTTTGTTTTTGTGCCTTGGTGTTGATACAACAACATGAGAACTGGGAAGATATAAGAGTTACCACCCCTGTCATGACCAACACTAAACATATCATCATCCAATGTGCAGTCGCTATAGCAGTGTTTGACCTAATTTTCCTCTATGGTAAGATAACCCTTCCTCTTTTCCGGATCTTCAATAAATGGCTGTATTACATGGCCGTGAATATTGTACACATTTTGAGGTGACGTCATATGCGGTATACTTAAGTCACGCGCTATAAATGTAATAAGCAAGTTAATTTTGACTGTTGATTTTACTTACTTTTGGTATATTTTTATTATTATTAATATATATAGTGTTACTAAATTATGCTTTTTACATGTTCAGATGTTAGATTATGAATTAAGGCAAATGAAACAAAAAGTCTACATATTCTAAATGTGTGCATTTTCTTGTAACTGCTTTTCACTGAAATACTATTCTAAATTTATAGTCAGTCATTAAGATTATATCAGATTGTTAATGAAGTTGTTAAATATACTGTTATATTATTATATTCTTTCGTTATTGCTTTTTTGCCCTACAGCAGAATACGTAAGCGCGAAGTGCTACTTGTTTGAACTTTCTTTGCATATATCTTGGTGTAAAAATCACTCTATTACAGTGGATTTTACACTATGTCAGACAAATATAGGGCAACACAGATACTAAATGCATTTCGACATGTTAATTATAGTTACTTTATGTTAACATAAACTACATGTATTACTATTTCAGCACAATCAACACCTTTGACACAATGTATACATTTCCTACTTCCCATACCAATTTGGACAGCAGCAGCAATCAAGTAAGTTTATCCGTCGTTTAAAAGCTAATCTTATACTTAAAGGTTGTTTCAACTTGTTCATTATTATTACATAATAAATACTAGTACTATAGCCAAGTAGCTTAGGTCGCTGACTTCAAATAATTTGGTTTCCGCCAAGAGCATTTGGATTATTTCATGTAATGAAGCTTAACATTTTGCTTGTTTCACTTTGGTGTCCACTCGTGCATGAATAAATGCATTGAAAGGCACATAAGATATGTAAATGTGGACATTGACGTCTGGACTTTGAAATGTTTCACTCTTTCATGGCATTGAGTAAAAGTATGTAAGTATATAAAGTATTGCCAATTTGAGTGAGCGGGGTATCATGCCAATGCACTTTTATTGTCATATTTCAATGAACGAGCATTTGGCATTGTTTACACTGCCTGCTACCTGTCGACAATTAAATAGGAAACTAAAAAATGGATTGCAAAGAAAAATAATTGTTTATTTTATTTTCTTTTTAAATGCAGCAAAATTACAAAGCTCATTTTTTGGAATTAATTAAAAACATTATTTTTTCAGGTGGTATGAAATAGGCAATATATTTCCAATCATAAAACGACAGAAGCATTTACTTCCGGTAGCAAGCCTGTGTGTTATAGGTATTATATCCATAGTAAGTATATATAAAGTAAAAATATTTGTTTTTGACAAGTTTCTTTCACCGAAAATAAATTTAAAATAGAATCAAAATCCGGCAATAAAAAGCATAGTTTTTCTTTGCATGGTGAACTTAGAGGCTTCCAGCTATATTCCAACCAGTATCAGAGATTTCTAAATACATGTACTGAGATAAAAGTATATTTTTCACCAGAACAGTACTATCTACTACAGAATAAATAACTTAACTGAGAAGAAATCGTTATAGACATTTTCAGTTATATGCAGGAACACAAAATTGTCAACAATTTAGATATGACAAGGTCGGGCCAAGGTGAAGGTCACTGAAGGTCACTGGGGAAATGATATTACCGATATTCTAGTGTGTATGTACTGTTTTGCTCACGAAAGTTTCATTTTACTTTCACAGGTTGCTGCGATGCATTACCGATTTATTCTCGGGCTTGCTATAGCAATATTTTCTATTATTTCAATCTATGGCAACAAATCAGATATAGACAAGGTAATGTATAAATATAAAATTTCAACTAGCAAAGCCAGGGCACAGTTTATTTAGATTACATATTTCAAACATGATGAACATTCCAAATAGAGTGATTTTTCACAAAATCATTGAACGTCCAATTCAGGTGTAACTCGCGCGTATTAATACTGAAATAATTTCTACAGTCTTAATTTAATGCAAATGACATTTATTGCAATAGGATGTATTTGGTTTTTAAAAAAAACAGGTAGATATATTATGTTTATAGCAAGGAAATGCGATTCCCTGTGAAGTTTTTTCTCATCAGGGCTTTTATCCCAGACGACTGCTTACGGAACTTTTCGGATTTTATTTACGAGGCTATTAATAATACTAAAATAGCTCATTTAGCTTTCACTTGTTTCCGGTACTTTCAGTGCTTTGATTTTAAACTTTGTAAAATATACATTCAGTACAAAAAATGCTTAAGAAACGCCATGAAAAATATGTTAAATCATTAACTTGTGACAAAGTGTCTGCCGCTTATCATGAGAGTTCATGGATTCGATCCTCTGTTATAAAACGGAATGGGTAGATTGCTTCCTCTAGCCCTAGCACGTAGGAAATCATTTTAACACTGGCTAGTCTGGATTCTGCAGGGTGTTATTATTATTAAGGGTATTGTGCGAAGTGTCTACGATGTAACATGTGATGACCGGGTGGGGTTTCAGGTAAACATTTGTTTCTTATACCACGACAATAAGTTTTATCTCACCTTTATATTCAACTTAAGAAAAATATTTTTCTAACAGTAACTACTGCGCTTTATACATGTTCTTTACATATTCTTTGCAGACTCTCAGGAATCAGTGGTTGTTTTCTTCCATCGGGCTCGCAGCTCTTGTCGCTAAGCCTTTAGGTGATCGGGAGCTTCATTATAATTTGGTGTAAGTGTTTCTTATACTTTGGTGTAAGTATTTCTTATACGAGACCTGCATTTTAACTTATTGTTTCGTTTCTTTTCCGAAAATTGTGCGTGCAGTCAGTCTTGAAATCATATTTTGCAGAGCACGCGCGCAAGTACCAGTACTTGACTATTTCTTGCTAATTGTATTTTCTGCTGTTAAATCCAATGTAATTGTGTAATTATATATTATATTCCTATGCGATTATTTGATCTTATTCGCTTTTCTATATACATACACGTATTTAAAGAAATTAAAGAAAAATGTAACAGACTGTTTTTATAGATTTTGCAGTTTCAGTGTATTATTCACATCAGTTGGGTACTCTATAATTTCAGGATTTTCAGTGCTGTTTTATCGACAATAGCATGTGCACTCTACCATTAGTAAGTAAATCATATACTAGTACTTAGTAAACAATTAGATTTACATGTATTATAATTGATTACAAAGAACTCCGTCCATATAACACAATAATTCATAAAAAATGCATTCAGCTAACAATCTCCAACTTCAATGTTTGTACGCCTTTTGCTCGTGGACATTTTCGGGGCCAATCAATTTATGACTTTTAATCGCATGACCATTTAAAACAATTCTAAACAAGTGTTTGTCTGTCTGTCTGTCAGTCTGTCTGTTTTACGCCCATTTTAATACATGTTTGGTCATATCTCGGCAGTCAGTCAAACTAGCCGGTTTTTCTGTACTATCAAATTCTCTGTAAGTGACAGACTACTTTGAAATTGTAGAAGGATGATTTTGTGTTTAATTTCTCGAAACAACATTAGAAATTAGAAAAAAAGTCTTGAATTTCTAGAAACATACAAGTCTTGAATTTCTAGAAACAACACTAGAATTTCTAGAAACAAGTCCTGAGTTTCTAGAAACAAAATTAGGATTTCTAGAAACGAGACTAAACTTTCTAGAAATAGTTCTACATTGTCTAGAAACATTTTATAGTAGGATTTCTAGAAACGAGACTAAACTTTCTAAAAACAGTTCTACATTGTCTAGAAACAATTTATAGTAGAATTTCTAGAAACGAGACTAAATTTTTTAGAAACAGTCCTACATTGTCTAGAAACATTTTATAGTAGAATTTCTACAAACAGCATAACATTTTATTTTTTTATTTTCAGCCATTTAGAATTTTCTGCAGTAACCGGGCGCCTATTTAGACAGTTCGGGAAACGCTATGCCATTTTTCAGGTAATAATTTGGTTTTGTATTTTTTGAAGTAGGTCAATTAATGGCTAACTGTCGATTTCAGCCTAACCGTTTAGAAGAGGGTTAATATGGGGATTGGGGCTTTAGGATGTGGATGTGTGGGAGGCAGTAAGATGCTGTACGTCTTCTTAAAGAAGAATCATTTTCTCTATGTGACAATTATGTTTTGGTTTTATTTTTGTTTTGTTGTTTGCACAGTTTCATGAAAATTGATCTTTGCGAAGCATTTGTTAATATCATTAATATGTTAGATTTTACAATAATTATTGATTAACGAAGTATTGATTTATATAACGATGTTGATATATTTAAGACGTTTATATATATTTTACAGATCCTTAAAATTGCCCTGGCAACCGGCATTTTGACATATTCCTCCTACCTGACAGAAAACAACATACGGACGCCTCTAAGCGTTCAAATCCCAAGCTGGATTATTTTCTGTAAGTGTCTCTGAATGGCATTTAGAAATTAGAATGTTTCATACTACTCATCGGTCTAGTATATCATTAATATTTTCAATTTCTTATATTTTATTTAATGCCAGGACCTTAACTAATATATGATTTAAAACATGTTAATAAATTCGGTGGTTCTACTCATGTACGCGTTCGTGCCTGAAATAATGCACTAAAGGGCACCTGAGGTCTTCCTCCACCAGTAAAGCTGGAACGTCGCCATATGACCTATACTGTGTCGGTGTGACGTAAAATCCAATCAAACAAAATCAGTAAAAAGAAGTTGTTTTTTTTAAATTAAACTAGTATAAAGTTTGAGGTATTAAGATAACATTGCTTCTAAATTATTATAGAAAATCAGATGAATAGTGCTTTAAGTGTTTTGTTTTTGCAATTTGTTGTTGTCAATGAAGATAGCTCGTGTCTGTATTGTGAATTATGTCAACCTCAATAGCTTAGCTTCACTAATAAATTATGCTGTAGACATGTGTTTTATTATTATACATATACCCCATCCAGTCATATTGTGCTATCAACAGAAAAATTTGCCCCTTTCAGCTTAGTTGTACTGGAACGTAAATGTTTGTGTATTTTCAGTCATTTCATTGTGTGAACCATTTTTCGTTAACACGGACATTCAAAGCCGCCTTACATCCATGGCATTCGGTTATGTAGCCCCGTTTATTCTTCTCAGCATCGGGTAAAGTATTTAAGCGTACATTTTTAAGCTCACGATACTTTTCACTGTTCGTGTGTTACTTCAAGTTTCAATGAAATACAATTTGTTTCAGTCTCTCTATACTTTTTTACATTACATGCTTTATTTCGAGTTTCAATGTTACATTTTGCATGGGTGTTGGTATCTCCAAAACTACTAAAGGAACCTTAAGATGATTGAGAGCATGACGGTAATTCACTGTCTAAGGCCCATAACTCTTACATGGATGTTGACAGAATTATGACTTTTTTAAATTTTCGATGTATATCGAGCACGTTGTCCTACTGACAGCTCTTGTTTGGTACACGTTGTTTAATTGGCTGTTATGTAAAGTTTATATGAGCCGCGTCACGACAAAACCAACATAATGGGTTTGCAATCAGCATGGATCCAGACCAGTCTGCGCATCCGCACAGTCTGATCAGGATCCATGCTGTTCGCTTACAAACACTATTACAAGTACGAAAACTGACAGCGAACAGCATAGATCCGGATCAGTCTGCGCGGATACGCGGGCTGGTCTGGATCCATGCTGGTCACAAACCCATTATGTTGGTTTTGTCATGACGTATATGCTCATATATGTTTTTGTCTTGTTTTGCATTTCAGGCAGGAGACTCTTTGTTATATTTGTCTTGTATGGAACCACTATCTTTATGTCGAAGTTGAGAGAAATCTGACGAAGTCGCAACCAATCTTTTTACCAAGGACATCCAACGACTCAACCAACAGGGTTCCAAATAAAACAACAACAAATGGCAAAAGTGCAGCAAACGGTCACGTGAACGTGAAACATCACAAGCATACAAAATCTAACGATTATCTCATGTTTCAGCCGGCTGTAACAGAGGTAGGATTATATCTTGTTATTAATGACGTCATCAATATTGACGTGTCATGTGACGTCTTTTTCAGATTTCGTTGGACTTGCAACCAACTTATAATTGCAACCATATGATTTTCAGACCTCAAAATGTACAAACTAATACAGTCAAATCTGTGTTAAAGACCACCTCCGAAAAAAGACCACCACGTTAAGATCATTCTTTGACAAACCTTAAATGATAAATATAGAACAGAATAAACTCCGAATAAAGACCACTTGTCTTTAAAGGTCATGTATGGTGCTTCCTTCGGATGACCTTTTTTAACAGGTTTGAGCGTACAATTCTTAAAAATCTTATTTTCGATATTTGATGAAAAATATTCATAGTATGACGTCAGATTGTTTGTATTGTGTCATATATCTTCCGTGATGATTGTTATTGGGTAAAGAAAATATAAATTTACAGTGGCAGAGAATTGATTTTACCAAAGCAGTGGAAAACCAAAGTCTGTGTCAACGGGTATTAACGTCGGGGGATCTTGGACAAGCACTTTATTTTATTTTATTCGGCATGGGAATGGTGTTTGGAACCGGCCATATCCCAAACATAAATAGGTAACAAATGTTGGGGGAATCACCTTTGTATCATAGAGCTTATAAATACTACTTACTACTCGTTTGTAACGTAGATTCTGATTGGACAATGGTGATGTTTACACCATCTGTAAACACGACTGACGCAAAATTTACGATACAATTTGTATGGTTTTTTTTTTGGCTTTTTTATTCAAAAGCAAAAAATATAAAAAAAAATATTGTGAAGCATATCAAATTCTATGTAATGAAGTTTGATAAGTTGAATAATTGCCATTTATAACCCGTGCCTAACTTATAACTAATTCAATTAGGTCAGGCTTCAAAATCTTTATAAACAATCAGATATATGTACATAAATGTATTAATGCGAACTCTTAAAATTTCACTTTTTTACATGTACTTGTAGCATCGATTTTCATTGGAAAATCAAATATTTCATATACATTTGTAAACGACTACTGTCTATTTATGAAATATTTTCTCCCCCCCCCCCCCCCCCAAAAAAAAAAACAAACTGAATCGTGCTTTATTTTAAATGAACGGTTATTAGTTACAGCTCGGATCATAAAGGCTTAAAACAATTTAGGCCATATAACCTGAGTAACAAAAATATTTGTAAATAATATATGAAATATTAGAGTAGTAAGTATTTAAACGTGCTTGGAAGAACATGTCTTTATTAATACGCATGCACAAAGCTAACACAATTATGGTACACCTATGTAGAGAAACAGCGGTTTGGAGACAAAAGACATGCTGTGCCCAATATTGTTAGTATCTTTATATGAAATTGTCATAAAAGACAGTTGATCTGCGCCTCCGTGGCCAATGTCGCTGATTCGGTTGCTTTTGCTCCTCTCATTGTGGGTTCGAGTCCCGTCAGACTCTTTACCCTTTTTTCCATATAAGGAAACTATCAACACATATTTAGGTTAGTTCATAAAACACTTATGTTTATATAGATGTAGTTTTGCTTTAATGCCAACTTTCAATGCTAATTTAAGCCATACAAAAGCATATATATGTTTATCAGTAAGATACGATAGTTTGGGCACAGCATGTCTTAATTTTATATATTGCATGGTTACTGCCACAGGGTCTGTGATAACGTATATTCAAGTGGTATTATATCAATCATTCTGTTATATTTTATGTTCGCTTTTTTATGTTGTATCCGCCTTTTTATGACTTTTTACAGTGGCAGAATCTAGATTTTACAAAAGGAAATGAAAACGAGACAAGATGTAAAAGGGAGATAACTACTGGAGATCTAAGAAGAGTTATGTGTTATTTATTATGTATGTTTGCCGGCTTATACGGAGCAGGAAATATCATGAGCATAAATAGGTATGGGGATATTAGAATTAATGAGAATATTTGGTAAAATTAAAAGAAATGAGCATAAATAGTTAAGGGAGGTAACTTTAGAAAGTAATGAGCATAAATAGGGATAGGGTTACATTAAAAAGTAATGAGCATAAAAAGGTATGCAGATATGAGAACATAATAAGCAAAAAACAGGGATCGGTGGCAAACAAAATAGTACTCGTAAGTTATTGTGGTGGGCATTTAATAGCAATGAGCATAAATAGGAGGGGAACATAAAAGAAGTAAGGGTCATGAAAATGCGTGGGGTGAAAAGTAATGAGCATAAATATAGGTGTGTGGAGACGTTAATAGATACACGTCATGTAGATCATACTTAAACAATGGAAAACATCTACAGACAATTATTATAAACAAAGGGCAAACAAGCATGGATAACAATGAAAAGGGTGTTAAACTATACTTTTGTTCCAGCAGTTTATGAAATGTTAAATGGCTAGGGAGTTAAGAAACACTGTGACTTAATAGAAAAGTGTGAAAGAAAGAGTGAAAGAGTATGCAGTGATCTGGGGGAACCTTAGATAAAAATGAGAATAAATAATAATAGTTCATTGTGATGAGCATAATGAGCATAAATATGTATAGTGAGATAAAATGAAATAATAAGCCAAAATATGTATGTGGAATATAATGAGATAATGAGCATAAATTTCTATGTTGAAATAAAATGAGATAATAAGTATAAATATCTATGTGGAAATATAATGACATCATGAGCATAAAAATTATGTGGAAATTAATTACGATAATGAGCATAAATATCTATGTGGAAATATAATGAAATAACGAGCAAAAATATATATGTGGAAACATAATGAGATAATGGGCATAAATTAATAACTATTGTGAAATATAATGAGATAATGAACATAAATATATACATGGAAATATAATGAGATAATAAGCATAAATGTATATGTGGAAGTATAATGAGATCATGAGCATATATATCTATGTGAAAATATAATGAGATAATAAGCAAAGGTATTTTTGGGCAATGTTATGAGGTAATGAGTATAAATATCTATGTAAAAATATAATGAAATAATGAGCATAAATATATATGTGGGAAAAATGATGAAATAATGAGCATAAATTTATATGTGGAAATATGATGAAATAATGGGCATAAATATGTGTGTGGAAATAAAATAAGATAATGAGCATAAATATATATATAGAAATACAATGGGATTATGAGCATAAATTAACAACAGTTATATAGTAGCATGTGTGAAAACAATGAAATAATGAAGTAAACATGTATGTATATAAACTAACGACACTTCCTGATAACGCTAATCATTCTTAATAACAAAAGTATCTTTTAAAATGTAATTCTCATATATCTTCTGTCTTAAAATACTCAAGAAAGGTAATAAATATATTCTACTTATGGGTATAACATATTATTGCATAGCTAAAGAAATGCTTTGCATGTAATCGTCCAGCCGCGATTACTGTAGACTGGTACTTCTTATCGGTGCAATATTTAACGATAATGCATTTTCAATGATGCTATATTTGCTTAATAAATCGGAGCACAATAAATATCAGAGCACATTTAGCAAGAATCTTAATACCAGAATCAGCATTTGGTTATATAATAGGATACATTCACTTTAGTTTATATTAGAAGATAATGATCTTTTAATATGGGTTAGGCTGTTGATTATTTTATATTATTTGTTTTTTATCTTTTTTACATATACATATTTATTTTTTGGAGGTAAAGGACATTTAGTTACTCATTTTAATTTATGTTGACCTATTAATTGTATTTCAAAATGAAAATACCGCCATTTATATAAAATATATTGTCATGTAATAATATTAACACATTTTACGGCTTGACAACTCCTTGCAATTTTTTTTGATAGTTTACTAAAAAATAAGTAAATAAATTCCAAGTTTTTTATCTAAAATTTTAACTCATGTCTTATTATTATTCCTTTCAAACTATTTAAGGACACTGTATTAATAGTTGATATGTTTTAATATGTTTTTACTTTAATACTATTTAACCAGACTATGTTAATAGTTGATATGTTTGAATGTGTTTTTACTTCAAGTTTTGACGTGCAGGATGTTTTCTGTTTTATAACCGTGTCCAATCCACCAAGAATGGGACCTCTTATGATCTTCAAGGTAATTATATAACCCATCATTTAAATCCCCATATTTCCGCCCCGTAACTTTACGGTGAAAGCGCTATTTTTTCATATTTTAAAAATGTTTTATTAGTCTAGCATATTTCATGTGGATCATAAATGTATTAGATGTAAATTACGTTGTTGTTCACTTGCAATTTGGTGTTTGTTTGTTTGTTTTGTTTTTATGGATTTTTTATCAAAACCAATCAGTCTCTAAGCTTTTGATGAGGAAGTTAAAAACAATTGTGCACGTTTGATGCATGATGTGGGGCGTTAAATTGTAGATATTAACAATATTACTGCTGAATGTCAAATACTTGTCATCTTGAATCAACTCATTTGGATAAGTTCTGCTTTAGGTGTCTGACATTCATACTCAATTAACATACCACGTATATATACTTGATATATAGAGAGTACACGCACTTTTAATAACCTTTGACCTTGGTTTGGACTATAACATGGAGACTACTCATACCGGTATTGTAAGCATCAAGAGTGTCTCACGACGAAGTGTTATATCAAAATTTTATCAATGACTAGGTAATACTTTGCATGCGACAAATTATATTAGGCTTGTGAAAATTTCGTGTAAAACTCCTAAAAATCTTTTTGAAATCGCAAAGTTATGAACCGGGCATTTATTATACAACCTATTTTTTTTTCAAACACCTACTTTTGACTTTGATCTTTGAGCTATCAAATGAATCTTGTTCGTGCTATTTGCCTATAGTCTTAAGGTGGTGGTCATTTCTGCCAAGGATTAAGATATTGATTTGGTTACAATGATTGACATTTTGCTCTATTTTTTTCAGCTCATGATGCCAGGGATGGTCGCCGCTTGCTTCCTTCGAGCCATTAATGTGATAACTTTTACTTCAATTAGAAATTTCAGTTTGGTGGTATTCATGATGTGTGGATTTATGAACATAGTAAGTATAACAATTGCATTATATAAATAATTATAATTTTGTGTAATTTGGCTGTAATTAATGCTTCCGAGGGACCACACACGTAAAGTTTTATGAAGGAACTATTTTCTATAGCAGACGACACTACATTATTTCAGAAAACCTTTTTTCATAAGCAGACGACATTACATTTCCCAAGCAGACAATACCACATTTTCTTTTAAAAAATTATTCTTCATTACTTTAAGAATTATTTAACAACTCATTTTCTGCAGCAGAAGGCTCTACATTATTTGCTATATAGCAGACGACAACTAAATTATCTAAATGACACAGAGTATGAAATCGCAGTACTCGTATTACCGGGATTTGAACCCGCAATCCTCGGAAAAAACATATTTTATATAGCTGACGGGACCTACAGAAATCATTTGGTATACTTATCAATATACTTTATATTTCAGCTGCTGTTTTGTTTGGTAACAAACACTGGGACGTGGACCGTCATTGGTCAATCAGTGAGCCATTTTCTAATTGGAGGAGGAATTTCAATGTTTATGTGTCTTTCATTCGGGACAGTTCATTTGTTGACGACTATTAAGATATTATAGGATATTACAGATCAACTTAGAAATATCAGGACACCTTATAATTAATTTATACTGAAACATTAAAGAAAAATACTGGAGACACTTACGCAAGCAACTCGGCTTTAGGCTGGGTACCTGGAAAGTATGATTTCTTAAAATGTGATAAGAGAAATAACTTTCTGTCGGTGAATAAATCGTTCTGTTTTATCATATATTTTTTGTCAATTTTGTCACAGTCTAATTCGACTTTGCTATCTTGTGAAATTCGCAAAGTTATTTCGTTTTACAATTTTAAAACATTTTATTTTCTAATGTGTGATAATGCTTTTGTAGATTTGGTCGTGCCATAATGTCGACATAAGCTCAAAATTATATTATTTATAAACCAGATTTACAAGTAATATATTATCATGTGTTGGTTATGTAAATTCTAAAGTTGATTTACTTGAGGGCGTCTGCGGTAGTATGCCTAAAGGAGCTACTGTCCATGAACGTGTTCATCCAAAACAAGCAAAGTTTCTAAATAGCAACATTTATGTTCATGCCTTGCTGGGAGAATGTTTAATTTCTTGGTTCCACATTGTACTGATATTAATAAGTTTTGAACCATAAAAAATCTCGGCAGAAATGAATTTGCTTCATGTCCAGTTGGATTAAACATGTTAAGGAACAGTAGAACTGATAGGCATATCGGTCAAAGGTTACAAAGAATGTTCTTAAGCTCGAAACTCGGATCCCGGGTATTTAATTGGTCAGAAGACAGCGCTAATTGTATATTGACTAATGAAAAGTCAGAGATTTGAAACAGGCCTTAAGAAACGTGGTCGGAGACATTAAACTTAAATTTATAAAAATGGCCGGGCTTTATGACAATTAAACTGGAAAGCTTTTAGGGTATTGACCCTACTGGGCTGCATGACAATCATTTTATTATTATAATTATAAATTGATTTGATATGCCTATAATTATCTAAAGATATATGATGCGCCAATTTGATTTTTGAAAATACTGATAATTCCTTTACAATCTATTTTTCAATGTAAAAAAGGGACGATATGTTACGTTTTTAACTCTACACGCTTTCGGTAAATACAGTGTCATTTTAAAAGAAAACTGACATTTTTTTTTTAAAAAAAGTACCAAATTAACTTGACCAGTAATCATGCAGATTTCTAGAAGAATTAAATTTCAATAGATTTGTGCAATAAAAGTATTTTTACCCAAAGATGAGCATTGTATGTCTGTAAGACAATTATTATAAGTTTTTCTAGTTATTTGATGAGCCCATCTTAAAGTGTCGTTGTTCTGAGTGATTGCGCCGGTAATACTGTCGAAATAGCACGTGATTTTCGTGCTTTTTTGAAATTCATTTTCTTTTTATTTTAATTTATTGTATATACGATGAAGTCAGTATAGTATTTCTAACATTTATTTTTTCTGCTAATACATGTATATTTTTTTCTAATTTACTATTTACTAGATAATTGAGTAGTTCCAGTTTAAACCAGTCCTCAAACTCGTCAGCATTTTTACTTTCTTATGATAAACTCCAGGATACCTTACTATGCACTATAGAAATTACAGAATCAGACATGTTGCACCTAAAATATGCAAACATTTTTTTTTTAAATTTTTGTGCAAAGATTTATTTTGTTCTGTCTATAACTTTCGCTTATTATCGCCTCACCAGGTCTTACTTATGTCAGATTTTAGTGTTAAAAATATGCATATTTTAAGGGCAATATCTAGGTATTGTTTCAAAAGGCATTGGCTTCCGTTGATTTTTTTGTTGTTGTTTACATGACCTCATATTATTGTATACATGATTTGTCATGTATTTTTTCGCTTACATGCATACTCGTGGATCTAAAATTGAACACGTTTTTTTTTGTATTGTATACATGATATGATTTTCCATGGACTATATATTTTTAAATACGTGATTTTCCATGTAGTTTACACTGTACATGATGTTCCATGTATTTAAAGCATATACATAATGTCCCAAGTATTTTATACTTTACATGAAGTTCCATGTATATGAAGTTTTCATGAAGTTCCATGTGTTTTATACTTAACATGATGTTCCATGTATTTCATACATTACATAATGCTCCATGTATTTTATACTTTACATGACGTTCCATGTATTTTATAATTTACATGATGCTCCATGTATTTTATACTTTACATGATGTTCCATGTATTTTATACTTTACATGATAGCCCATGTATTTTATTCTTTACATGATATCCCATGTATTTTATATGTTACATGATGTTCCATGTATTTGAAGTTTACATGATTTTACACGTATTGAAACTTTACATAATGCTCCATGTATTAAAACTTTACATGATATTCCATGTATTTGAAGTTTACATGTACTCCATGTATTTGAAGTTTACATGATGTTCCATGTATTTAAAAAAATGGTATGCTTGTTATTATTTTATTAAAGGTACAGAACTGTTTTATTAAGGCATAATTGTAAGCCATAAAATGACAAAACAACATAATTGTCAATAAAGATAATATTTTCTGTTTTAAATAACTGTTTGTATGTTTTTGCCTTCTATAGTATTATTAGAAAATGAATTTTCATCTTGCAATTTAACTGTTCTTTTTTTTGGACACGCAGTAGCACGATAATTAATGACTTTTTATACAATTCAATAAAAATGATATAAAACACGATTGTTTCAAGTTCATTCATAAAATCCTTTTAAGTCAGCAATTGTTTGCAACTTACTTCCATTCAATATTGGTTTCATAACAAGGTTTTGTTAGAAACGGTGGTGGGGGGGGGGGAATTTTCTTTACTTCTTGTAAAATATATTCCGAGTGATTATAAATTAATAAATTGGAAAAAACGATCAGTTGCAGTACTTAGACCGAAAATGACCGACGATTACCGGAAAAGACCAACATAGGCCGATGATTACCGGAATTGTCCGTGATGCGGTGGAATCAAACGAATAAGTAAAATATCAAAATTAATGTTTAAACAAGGTTGTCTTCACAAAAAGAGAGAAATAATATATTCATTATTCGCAAAGGAATATTTACAAAGTGTTAGCTTACTATCACAATTCGTACGACATTCTGAAAACTCATGAGCAGGGGAGATCACTCGGGAGCAATAAAACAAAACAATAGAATCGATGAGACTCGAGTTGTCTATTCATGAGTGTTACATTTCTAATAGTCCACAGCACCAGTTAGAATTCACCTTAAAGGTTGTGCCAAGTGATTCTCATTTTCTACTGAGCTTGACGGAATAAGTTTGTCGGTTAGTCTGTTCCCCAACATAGCTTCTGGTTCAAATCACAAGACTTACAATAACAGAATACTGACATCCGATGTTTGTTTAAATACATTGTCAGCTTCCAAAGAATAAAAAAAAAATAAATAGACAATACTTTCTAAGTTTGGTCACGTGATGAATATCTTCATCTTCTGCCCTGCACTCAATTGTTAAAACGTTGCTTGATAATTCAGGCAACCCGGGGTTAGACGCTGACTTTTGGTTATGTGCAGATATTAGCGCGATGGTGCTAGTGAAATTGTTCCAAATTTTAAGTTCTTATGTATCCTGGCTTGCAAAGATTGGTTGTATTGAAAATTATAAATATACGTTAAATAAAGTCGACATTTGTGTCTATGGAGGCGAGCCTCTGTTTTGTTTACAAAGAAATATGGTGTTAATGATTTGCCTCTGTTTTGTTTGCAAAGAAATATGGTGTTAATGAACGTAACAAACACGGCTTAGCTACATACAAGAAAAAAAAAGCATTGTTTTTCCAAACTTTGAAATGTGCGGTATATTTATAGAAATACTTGATCATCTTTATGAATAATTAATGTTTCGGTTTTCTGAGACAAAACGGTCACAATACTGCTCCTGTCTACTATTATTCAAACAACCCTAAAATACACTACACATGCATAAACATGTAATGGTACATTCACTTTTATTCCACAAGAAGTTATATAATTAATGTTGTTTTTTTGTGTATATACATGTATTTGCGGTTGTGGAACAACAAGGTAGGACGAAAATTATTCCATCTTGTACATCTTTAATTCTCTGAAAAAGAAAAGAAATAATTTACATTTCCCTTTAGTGTTAACCATGGCAAAAGATCACACGAAAGATCAAGATCAAAGACCAAGAGGAAAAAAACAAAACAGTTGCCAGTAAATTTCGTTTTTTTTTCCCAAAACACGAGATTTTCGTGCATTTATAAGAACTATTTATAGAATTGTTATACTAACCGACGCATGTGTATTTATTTATTCCGTCGACACACACTTCACAATGACTGCATGGGTTAACGTCACACTCGTTTAGGCCTGAAATTTTAAAATACATTTTTTGTATCAAAATTGATGGCTTTTCCTCAATTACCAATTTGTTCACTCCTAATCAGAGGGGTGAGACAGTTTATCAATGGACTCAATAAAAGGGATCAGTTGTCAGAGAGACATTACGCCTCGCCGACCCCAGGATTACTTTCAAAATTATTGTAAACAGAAAGTAAATAGTTTATATATTAATGTTAACCGAATGCAGTTTGATATACAGAATGTAAACAATGCACTTTGTATTTATTCTTATGACAAACATTTAACATTTGTTCGTTGGATTTATTTCAAATTTAGAAAATCTTAGTAGTAGCCAATCATTTACTAAGTTTAATGTGACGTCAATACCTTTTGGAAATCTCCAGCTAGCATCCGTGTACCATGCAGTCCCGAAGCTCACGCCCTTGATTTCCATTAGTGACGGAGTCTCTGTAAAGGAGATAAAACCATCGGTTCCAACAACGTTTCCTCGTCCAACAGCAATGGTAGTTTTATTCCAAGAAACCCAGAAATCCCTGTGATATGCATGAAACTTACATGTATATAGATCTTAAAATAACTTCATCTAAACTTTAAAATACGAGCATTAGCATAACACAGTAAAGTCATTTGACCTCATATTTATAATATTTCGGTCAATATTTTCTGACAGTATTTTTTGTACACTTATTCCTGCTTTCGTCTTTCCAATATTTCAAGCAAAGGACAAGAAATTCTTAATTAGTTAACAGCGGATTGGCCTACAATGGACACATTTTCCATATGTATTTCAAATATTGATAAAAGCAATTGGAATGCATCATTTGGATAGTCTTAGAAAATAAAATGTTGATAAAGTTGTAAGTGATTTAGTATGAACATTTATACCACGAATACTAATATATTACTGTCATGAAACAAACTAATAATTATAATAGACAGGACTGATTTTGAGAGTTTGGCTCTCTATAAGATGCATAAGAAGCATTTTGTAGTACAAGTATGGAACAGAATTAATGCATTTATTCCATCTTGCTTTATGATATCGGAACTTACATTATGCTTGCTTCTATACTTCTTTATGACAATGAAATCCTGCGTTTTGCTGAATTCAATCATGCCTTATGATTACTGAATGCACTTTCATGTAATTGCAACCTTGTGTGTTCCCTACTAAACCATCAAACTCACATATTTTAATATGCTATATGTTTAATTGCATCTTTTTTTAAGGACAACGTATTATGTTTGGTGTTTAAGATAACATTCTTTATAACTATATGTAACATGGTAGTTGTATCTTTAATTTGCTATAAATCTGCCACTTATATTGTTGACATTATGTCAAAATAAACTATTAATTTTGATCAATAATTGGCGAATTTGATGCGTCTTAGCATTCATATGCTTCAATATATTCACTGATTACAAATATAATGCAATACATGATCACTGCGCATCGACAACGAAGATGACAACGATAGCGATATTATAGTCGCATGTGACAGTACGCACTAAGCAGTTGGCAGTAAGCATAATGCGAGTTGCAATAATTTGTGTTCATATTATGACAGCAGGTGTCGCTTTGTCGGTACATCCCGTTATTTTCCGGATGATCCCGTATTTTGGCACGTGGAGTACAAAGTTACGTCCACTTTATATAGGGGCGTATACAGAACAGTGTTAGTTGGGGACTGACCAATAGCACAAATGTATGTGAATGTGGTGTGTCGTATAGCTGGTTGCACAGGCTAATGAGTCGAATGTGGTGGTGTGTGCGGGATGTCTGATCTATAATCAGACACACATATGCCCAACATTTGAGCCGCGTCACGACAAAACAAACATAATGGGTTTGCGACCAACATGGATCCAGACCAGCCTGCGCGTCCGCACAGTCTGATCAGGATCCATGCTGTTCGCTTTCCAACTCTTTTACAAGTAGAGAAACTGGTAGCGAACAGCCTGGATCCTGATCAGACTGCGCGGACGCGCAGGCTGGTCTGAATCCATGCTGGTCGCAAACCCATTTTGTTGGTTTTGTCGTGACGCGGCTCATTTGTAATTGACTATGCACGTGTTACAAAAATAAACAACTTCCTTCTTTCCTTATTATACATGTATATTTTAATGCGTTACATACCTATTTGCCACTACTAGTGACTCTGAGACATTTATTAAGTTAAAAGGCCAATAATTTTTGCTTTTTAATGTCCAAGTCATTAGATACGACCTTCGCAGTACCTAGGCAGGTGCTAGACAATTTGATGACAGCATAATATGTTTTGGTAAGGGAGTACACTAAGAAGACTATTGCATGAAACTGACACGTATATATTCCACGTATATTTGGGGGTAGGTGCAGCCCTTAAGCCATGGCCTGAAACCGCCACTGACTGTACGTGTAACTGCCCCATTGCATCACTTTTTACGAGCATATTTTTTTCTATTAGACTGTATACATATATAAAATTATATTGCATAATCCTTTACTACTTGTATTTATATTCTTTCAACTGCAATGTATGTATTAAACGCTTAGTACGTATTTATATATACATGTACGCGGTATCTATACGGAAAATTCCGATGATAGGCGAATCGTGGAAACAATTCCGTTGACATCGATAACAGAGTTCTCGCCCCTTAACAGTACATAGTTTTAATTGTTTATCATAATGTAAGATGATCAAACATTATCCACAAAGCCTCAGACACCGAGCTTTATTAAGCATAAACACTGCATAATGGATATAAGCGAAAGCTAATAGTAATCACGCCATGCGAGCTATAAGTCATATTTTAAAAAATCCATCAGGGAACATTAAATAGTTAATTTTAATTGACTTATACATAAAAGTAATACAAAAAAACTAAACCGTAAATGGTTTGTATAGAGCATGAAGAAAGGTAGCTTATGCATAAAGGTATATGACGTTAACATTTTAGTATTCCAAATGGCTTGTTCCAGTTTATTAGTTATCACTCAATGAAAGAATTGGTGACTACGAAATGTTTGAATGAAATAACGAAAAATGGAAACCAGCATAATGCAAAGTTTAAATATCATAAAGCAAGATGGAATCAAGCATAATGCAAGTTCTAATGTCATGTAGCAAGATAGAATTAAGCATAATGCAAGTTCCAATGTCATCAAGCAAGATGGAATCAAGCATAATGCAAGTTCCAATGTCATCAAGCAAGATGAAATTAAGCATAATGCAAGTTCCAATGTCATCAAGCAAGATAGAATAAATGCATTAATTCTGTTCCATATACAAGTGGTATCTTGGTGTATTTTACCTATTTAAGGTTTGCTGAATCCGATAAAGGTGGATACCAAATTGAAAAACTTGATCTTGACCATTGAAATGGCCATTTAAAATGACTACTAAAATGGCCGCCAAATTTCTTTATCAGAAATGGATGATATATCAAATAAAACTTTTAAGGAAAGGAAAAGCCTGAAATTTGACACAAAGCATGTTAAAAACAAATTAGATAAATAAGATAATAACAAATAAGGCATTTAAACATAAGAGACTAGAATGTAAGAGATCAAATTTCTAGAAAGTCCCTACTCCTTTGAACCATCGCTATATTTAGGGTTTACGCAGCGAACACTACACTCTTCCCTGCCTTTTTTGCTAGATATAGAGTTTTATGTATTTTATCTTTCACTTTATGCAAGCATATAGAGTGGCTACTCAGATTCCTACTTATATTTGCACAGCGTGCGTATGTGAGGGGGTTAAAACGTGTGCATGCAAAATATACATTAATTAAAGGCACCTTTCTTGAGTACTCTTGGGTTTTGGTGTTCGTTTTTCTGTTATCGGCTGTAGTCTTCGTTCTTCTGTTATCGGTTCTCGTCGCATTTCTCTGTTGTCAGTTCTTCGTTATTGGTCGTGACTTTCGTTCTACTGTAAGTTCTCGTCGCAGTTCTCTTGTTCTTCTGTTATTGGTCGTGATCTTCGTTCTTCTGTAATCGGTCCTGGTCTCAGTTCTTTTGTTGTCTGATGTTCTGTTATCGGTCCTTTCTCTGCTTTTATGTTATCGGTCGCCGTCTTCGTTCTTGTATTATCAGTTCTCGTCTTCATTCTTCTGCGTTCTTCTGTCATCGGTTCTCGTCTCTATTTTTCTGTAATGAGTCTTGGTCTCCGTTTTCTTGTTAATTCTTTTGTCATCGCTTCCTGTCTGTTATTCTGTTATCGGTCATTGTCTCTATTTTTCTGTTATTAATTCTTGTCTCCGATGTCTTGTTGTCAGTTCTTCTGTAATCGGTCCCTGTCACTGTTCTTCTGTTATTGGTCCTCGTCTCTGTTCGTTTGTTGGCAGTTCTTCTGTTATCGGTCCCTGTCACTGTTCTTCTGTTATTGTTCCTTGTCTCTGTTCGTTTGTTTGCAGTTCTTCTGTTATCGGTCCCTGTCACTGTTCTTCTGTTATTGTTCCTTGTCTCTGTTCGCTTGTTGTCAGTTCTTATGTTATCGGTCCCTGTCACTCCCTGTTCTTCTGTTATCGGTCGACGTTTCTGTTCGTTTGTTGGCAGTTCTTCTGTCATCGGTTCTCGTCTGTATTTTCTGTAATCAGTCTTGGTCTCCGTTTTTCTTGTTATCATTGCTTCTGTGATCGGTACTAGTCTCTATTTTTCTGTTATTAATCCTCGTCTCCGTTGTTTTGTTGTCAGTTCATCTGTTATCGGTCCATGTCTCTGTTCGCTTGGTGTCAGTTCTTGTGTCCGTTCTTCCTTCTGTTATCGGTCGTCGTCTTCGGTCTTGTACTTTTGGTACTTGTTTCCTGTTCCGTTAAGGTCTTCTCTTGTATCTATCGTTGCCGTCATGCTGTGTGGATGTCCTGGTTTTATCAGTCTTGTAGTGGAGTAGCGGGGGATCGAACTCACGACCCCTTGATTTGTTGACAGACAGTGTTACCACTGCACCATAGCGCCCGCTCTGAATAATAACCATTTTTGAAAGTCCTTTATACATTAAATACTATTTCAATGGCTAACAAAGGGTGTATTACAATTATATTTTAACACCTCTACTATGTAGCCAACCCACGTGACTTTTATATATGGTCAAAGAAAATATTACTCGATTTAAGTAATATTTTTATAGATAACATTGCTATTACTTTAAGAAATCCTGGAAATTGATTGGAGGGTAGCCGGAATTCTAATGTATATCGAATGATGTGATAATGTTCTTGTAGAATTTTTTCAAAACTGTGACTGAATTCCAAAATTTTCGAGAGCTGCCATGGTATAGCAAGCACACGTAGCAATATCCATGCTTTAGACATTTTATGACTCGATGAAAATATGGTGTTGTTATTGTTGTTGTTGTTTTTAACTTTAACTTTAAATTTCAAATTAAATCGTCACTTATTTCTAAACAAGATGGTAAACATTTGTTGTTTTCTGTATTTTTGTTAAGAATGTGATAAAGTATACACTTCTAAGTTTAAGTCGACTTTTTAATATTATCGATTATCCATCTTATACCTTAATGTAGTTATAATCGAATCTAAAAAATGAATTATGCAGATATTATTTTCGGCGGAAAACAACAAATACAAACAAAACAACACACAAAAAACTTACATGCAGCATACAAGTGTAATGTTCACAATGTGCTGAAAACGGCTCTTTTTTTAATTTCAACATTTCAGCAAGTGACACATTTTATAAAAGAATGGGACAGAAACGTTTTTGTAACCATTTAAAAAGTATGATTGTAAATTTGTAAGTTGGATATTTTTTACCTAGTTTGCTCAACACTCAATTAACACATTTTTATATATAAACCTGGGGTACAGAATATAGACAGAAAACTACTTTCATAGATTGAGATAGAGCCATAATGTCGTAGATATTTGGGTTACAAAAATGTTTGACCCTGATAATGTTTTAAGAAGGATAAACATATTACAAGCTTATATTCTTAAAATTTTGTACTGCCTTATTATTTCATTTTTTTTAATACGTGTAATTATGTAATTATTATGTCTTAAGTTAGTTTCTGGAGAAAATTCTTAATATTTTATTTTATAGATAAATCTTATAATGTGTCACATGTCGCCTTTAAAAAGATTTTGTGGTGATTTTGCGCATACTTAATCCCGCTTTTGCATGTTGGAACAACAATATTTTATTTGTTTGTATACGCAGCCTAATTGCTTATTTTGTATAGTCTTATTTTATTTACCTGTCAATTATGAATACAATACAGCACTCATTGAAATATTACATTCCACTCCGATTTCGTTAGAATATAAAGATATTTGTTTGTTTGTGTGTAAGATGAAATTTTATTTTATCGAGTGGGCTTTAAAAACAGTAGTCCCACGAGTGGCGTAGCAAAAATAAAATTGAGTTACCACATGGGGAAAATCTTAAGAAAGTAGTTTCGTCATTGGAAAGTGTGAAATTATATTTTGATAATTTTCACTGTGAAATTATCAAATATAATTTTCACGGATAAATCAGTAATCCACTGAAAAGCATAAAATAAAAAACTATAAAACTAACGTTATTGAAAGTCATATCTGCTAAAAATGTAAACGTTATCCGCAGTAGCACAGCCGGTTACGTGATTGACTGATGTGTGAGAGGTCTATGGTTCGATTTCTACTGTTGCCTTTTTTAAGACCTACTGTTTTTTGGGTTTTTTTTGTTGTTTTTTTCTTTTGGGGGAGGGGTGCAGTATATTTTTAAAACACTTTTTGTCTTGGTTTGTGTTGTGTTTATGGCATTGGAATGGTATTTTTGACATTTCAAAATAATCTTTCAATAATAATTTTAAACCATAAATACCATAATAAGTGCAAAATATATGAAAACAAAATGAACAACTTAAAAAAATTGCTACAAAGATTGCTACAAATAATTTTGAAAATTACGGAACACCTGAAGTGACATTTTCCACACTTTCTCCCGGAATTAAATTTGTTTTTACGAGATAATAATTCCCAATTAGAAATATTATTTCATTTTAACGAAATATAAAATCTTAATTACGAAATATTGATTCGTTATTACGAAGTATTATTTCGTAATTACGAAATATAAATTTGTTATTACGAAATATTTATTTTTTGGTAATATTTATAAAGAAGGATTTGAATTTGAGTTTATTGTTAAATATAAGTCAAGTAAACAAAACATAAAAAGTGATTTTTTTCAATCTTAGTCTTATACCTTAACGCGCTAGTAAAACAGTACTGTAAATAACTGTTAATTGAGCCATTAGGCTTATAATCGTTATATTTGGTGGCCAATCTCATTAAATCAGATCATATTGAATAATCATTTGATTTTGACAAGAATAATTAATTGCATCATATTGTATCATAGTTTTAATGACCTATTTTAGTTTTTTTAAGCGGCCATTTTAAATTGACCTTTTGAAGGTGAAGGTCAATTTTATTTTCTTGGTATCCACCCTCATCGTCTTCAGTATACCCATATTAGGTTAAAACACTCAAGATATTACTTGTACTATAAAATGCCTCTAGCATTCATATTTTCTTAAAATCAGTCTTAAATATTATTTCGTAGTTTGTTGTAATGTGTAATACAAAATACTATCGAAGTAACTATTTAATGTATTACAACCCCGCCATTATAGACCAATTCACTTTAAATCATTAGATCAACATCAAGAATCTGTTATTTTCGTAAATAAATGTTATTGCTAAAATTGTATGATCAAATCATATATGAAATTAAATCTATGGAAGATTATTGTTATATTATATCATATCATATCATATCATATTATATTATAATTTACCAGCTATATTAATCTTTTCCGGACTGCATATATTCCAAACAAGAATTAAAATGGATGAAAAATTGTTTAATGTATCAATCATTCAGTCTCGACCGAAGATGAACATAAAGCAAAATAAAATCCCTTTTTACAGTAGACATATCTAGAATGTCTTGATACCATTCATTTACTTGTTTTAACCCTGAAAGTGCTCTAACCGAAAGCGTTAAGCCTTTGCCAACAGTATAGAGCCAGGCCAGCCTGCACATCCGTGCAGTCTGACCAGGCTCTATACTGTTGGCTGACAAACTTTAAATATTCAAATTGATATCCCTAAAATTGATAATGAACAGTTTCAAAAATGGAAGTGGGACAAGTTGATTTAAAATATTCAGCATGTTAAGGGTTAAACAGGCGAGTGGGATGTTTTCACCAGAGGTGTTTGTAAAAGTCCGTCAAGAGCTAATGCATATTTCAAATTTAAATAATTTTTCAGAGAGGGTCACAGATAGAAAGGTTGCCGATTTTGCATGCATTTTGCTAAACGAAATGTGATTTGATATAGAAATATAAGAGGGAGTCTACATATAAGCCCTAGGAAGCGTACATGACGCCATTTCGATCCCTCTGATTACTGCAGCAGGATTAAGATATATAATTCATTACCTGAATTCATAATCGCTTAATAAACCTTCGATATCAACCCTTTCCGATCTCCCGCTGTGATAAATTTCAGTTCGGCTGCCTCCCCATCCGGCGATATATATGACGTAATTATCATCTGACGTTTCGAAGACATCTGTTGTCGTCTGCAGTAGAATGTGAGCGTCCCTTTCGGTCCTTACTGAAAACTTCAAGTTGTTCAGAGGACGTAAGCACTGATTGTACAGTTTTGGCTGATTCGTTTCGAACTGAGCCCGTTCGTTAGAAGAGCCCTCCTCAACTTCAATAATGCCACCATCTTGAATAAGGAAAAAAATGTAGATAGGACAATAAACTATATAATATAGGACGGAAAATCGTTGTAGTTAGTTGCGCTAGAACATGTGTTTACAAGACAAGGGTCATTGGTGATGAAATGTGTCGCCTTATGATAGTCAATTGCATGTTGCAGAGCTCTACTTTGTAGCAGGAGACCCAAGCATCATTAACAGGACAAAATACATTTTTATTCAAGGCCCATAACTCGGCTGAAAATGCTTCAACCGGTAAACACGTGTAATATGTGCAAGTAGTTGAGCTAGTGTAGTTGAGCTACCAATCTATCCTGTATTGATTCAGTAGTATAAGAAAGGTAGTCCGGATAAATTTTAAAAATTTAAATCGTTAAAGGGACATTACTCTGACAATAATCATAAAATCGAAAACATTTGATGAGATACACAACTAGACATAGTATTGATTATTCCTGTAAAGTTTTGATGAAAATGCACTAGTTTCTGAAGGGAAGTCAAAACAAGTAGTTGTCAACACAAAAAAAACAACACTTTTTTAATGAGGGGCCATAACTCTGCCAAAAATCTTTTAAATGGAAACCCGTGTAATATGCGCAAGCACTTGAGCTACAGATCAATCCTGTTAAGTTTCATTGAAATTGCTTCAGTGGCAGTAGTAGTCCAATAAAATCATTGAAGGGACATTACTCTGACAAAAATCACTGAACCGGAAAATGCCGACGACATTTACAACTAGACTTGGTACTGATTATTCCTGTAAAGTTTGGAAGAAATTGCACCAGTAGTATCTGAGAAGTAATCCAGACAAGTTTTGTGACAGACAGGCAGACAGACGACGGATAAGTGATCCTATATGTCGCCACTAAGTACTTGTAAAGGTTAGCCTGTAATGAAATGTTAATCAAATTGTCAACTCATGATAAAAATGATTGCAGTAATTTGACATTTTTCACTGCTTTACAAGCAGTTTTTGACCTTTTTACCTGCGTGTATTTATGTCGTTGATTTAATTTAACTGCGTAAATGAATTTCAAAACCGTTGAAGATTTAAAATCAAAGGGCTGCAAGCTCTGTGGTATTTTCTGATCTTTGCAAACTAAATCGTACTGTATATCTGTTTATTTTATATATTTTAATTCATCTTACAGGACACCGAGATGCAGCGACTGCGTTTTGATTTTTTACTATAACAGTTTGAGTTTGATACATACGGAATTTTGAATAACTAAAATTGCATCAAAAAATCATTTATGGTCATTTTTTTATGACAGCCATAATTTATCCTTGCGTGGCTTTCTACCTAAAAAAAGACACTTAAAATGTATATATTCCACTACTCGACAGTCAGATTTATTTGTGTACTACGCTCTGAAGTATTCCGTTATCGACATCCCTAAAGATAGCATTTTCATTGATTAAAATGATATTCATCCGCGTAATTTGTGATAGTGCATTTATTGACAATTCTATAAGCCAACGCTACTTTTTAACTTTGAAAGCGTTGTAATTTGTTGCATAGTTGTAACAAAATAAAAGTATTTCTTTCTTTAATATCGCTAGCTTTAAGCTGTTTTTAGAACTACTTGTTGTTAGGATTGTCGTGAAATTCTGTGTCAGAGATCAAATGTCAGCATTGTATTTCCTGATCTGCGATCAGAAAATACAAAAACGAGGTAATTTTCCTCCGATTTACGGTTGCAGACTGATGAATCACAGGCGTAGGGATACTGACTAAAATAGTTCAGGTTAAACAGTACAGTCCAGCCAACACATGAATTGCAAAAGTAATTAACATAATATAACTTATTTTCACACTCAGTGTCAGAATGTAATTAAAAATGTACTATTCTAATTATAGGTTATTATGATAATTATCATGCCAATTATGCCATTAGCATTGAGTTTCCGGGATATGTTATTTAACATGAATGAATTAAAAAGCCTTGTGTACTTTGAGGATCTCATACGAGTTTTATCGTAACCGATATCAACCCGGAAGTAGATAGATACTTTTTTCCTCCAGAGATGAAGAGCGTGAAAATACATAGAAACTTATTATATGCAGGATTACAAAAAAAAAGTATTACATGATATTTATATACGTAAGTTAAATAAGTGCGCCTAAATCATGTTAACTTATAAATTTAAAAGTAAACAGTCCATTACGTGTATACTTGTTATTATGGTTATAAAACCCGAAAGACCAAAATGCCAACCTGTTGACATAAAGTCGGACTTGGTTATAATTCTACATCAGTGTGCGTTTCTATATTGATAATGATTTTCAGCTATATTTTTTCAAACAAAGGTTTACTCAAATTGACTTTACATCTAAAATCACGTGGTTGAACTACTTTCAATCCGCATTAAGTCCGTGATTATTGTAAATAATCGTGGAAGAGTTCCGATTGGCGTTATGAAAGTGTTACAATACCACCAAACTACGCTGGCGCAAGAAATTACCACCAAACTACGCTGGCGCAAGAAATTACCACCAAACTACGCTGGCGCAAGAAATTACCACCAAACTACACTGGCGCAAGAAATTACCACCAAACTACACTGGCGCAAGAAATTGCCACTAAACTACGCTGGCGCAAGAAATTACCACCAAACCACGCTGGCGCAAGAGTTTAAATTGATGTGCGTTTCACTTACTCGTTACCAAGTCAAAATTTTCTTTTGACATGCATAAAGTTCTTCTAAAATATTCTTTAGCTTTTTTTAGATTATACGATAAGCGTAATGTACATGTACATGAATAAAAACATTTAGTACCTTCACAATGTTCGCCTGAATACCCGTTCCGACACTCGCATACATAACCATTGTTGTCTTCTGTACACGTGCCGCTGTTGAGACACGGGTATGAGCTGCACAAATCCGTACCTATACAGAAAACACGTGTTCTTTAGAATTATCTGCATAAACATGTATAATTAAAACTATGTAGCTTTTTTATTATTAAAAACACATTGAACAAAGAAACTTCCGCCGTCGGATGTATTATATTTTTAACGAATTTTAAGTTTATATAAACATGCAAGAATAAGTCTGCATGCGTGTTGCGTCGCTTTTTAATATGTTCACACTCAAATATTCATGAATAAATGTCCCGAAAAAAATCGCTAGAAATTGTTAGGTAGTGTTTTATATTTAACATCAACTAAAATGTTTCCAAACCTGATGGAGCCGGAAGTAACTTACCTTTGTCGCAAGTATCGAGCCAGGTCAGGCTACATTTCTGGCCCTTTGCAGTTGGTATCTCAATTTTAATAATATGATATTAAAATTCATTACACTTCAAATGGACTCTCATAAGATAAAAATCTTGGCAAATCCATTACTCAAATTAAGCAGACGAAGAACTAAAAGACTTACCGGATGCTCCAGTCATATACACGAGAAATATACACAATGACAGCACGTGCACCTTATCCATTGTTAAACAATTTGGTGAAATACTTCTCCCCACTTTTCCTTTATATACTGTATGTAATTTTGGTCAAAGCATGTTTCAAATGTCAGTTAAACATCACATTCACACACGCATAAAGTTCAAACAGCAGATTCTGAAATTATGGTCAATTATTATAATTCTGTTGCCTATTTCATATGGGTTTTTTCTAGAACATTATTGGAATAAGCAAAATTGACATATTATCAAAAGGTTGTTTCAGGGCCAACAGGAGCTAATCGTTCTATTAAAAAAATGTATCAAACGATGAATTTACAAAAAAACAACAGCAAAAAACAAACAAACTAAGATGAAAATCTACAATGTATTTATACTTTGTAAAGAATCCATAGTTAATAGTTGCTAATTCAGTCACCAGTCACCAGTCATGCACTTTAAGACTTAATTTTAAAGCACAAAATGGTGCAATTTTCAAAGCCGAAAGTAAATCCATGTATTACAGCTTACAATAACTTAAAAATACAGTAACCTGATACAATACGATAAAGAGGTTACTCGAAAAGGTCTGTCATGCCAGCTAAAGACATGCCATTCAAGCCGTCATTCTCTGTTCTAGGGGCTCATGCACCCTATTACACTTTCCTCGTCGTCAGTGCCTACTTTGTTAGGGGCTGCTCCCCTCGGCATTTGTCAGGATATCGGCAGCTGAGTTGCTGACGACGATAGAAGCTTAACGCCCCTATGGGCCAAGGGTAGTTTGGTCTCAAGACCTGCCCTATATGTAACACAACAGTCGCTGTGATTTTAACCTGTCAGTGTGTCCTCGTTGATGAATCAGCCAAGCTGTCATTTCTTCTTCCGATGCCTTGTGCCTTCCCGCGACGTGCACGCTCCGAGGGGATGAAAGAAGTGAAATCAATTTGGGTGGACGTTTGAAAACTATATTAATGGTGACTGGTTTGTGCCATGTCGTATGTTCGCTCCGCAGGGCGCCATACGAAAACACGAAAATACGACAAAGTAACCATTGAGCATTTACTTACAATTGTTTACATGTTTACTTTCTAATCGTAAATTAGACTGAAAAAAAATGAAAAAAAGTATCAATGCGATAGGTGTGCGTCGAAAAAACACTTTTTAATGACACATGGTCCATCAATTCAATGAGATTTTATATTACATGAAAATATTTAAAAAAAAAACCTATGTCTATAATCTCAACAGTGAATATGATAACAAATAAGGCTAACTTACATACATACAAATGAAAGTAAATGTTCTCAAATTTATATGTATAGCTCAATTTGGTCGTTGTGTATCTTGTTTTGTGTCAAAAGTTTTTTTGAATCACCTATCCTATAAATAGTTTTTCTGTCGTAAAAAAATACTACAAATGATAGGATGAAGTCTTAATTGTGGATATGAAAAGGTGCAGTAGAAGAGTGATCTTAATTTTCTGTCAGAATGTCAGCCACAAGCGTTTCTGTCAACGATAGCATTTTAGAAAAGACACACTGGGAATATATTATGCATACGCGGCCAAAAGTAATGATTGTTTATGTGAAATATCTTTATTTAATTCAAAATTGAGATATTTTTGAACAAAAAATATAACAATTTTCACGGATTTTTCTGAAGCTGTCATTTTTAAACCGCTCAAAATATTTCATGAAAGGGGGAAATTACATAATAGTATTTCCAGTCAATAAAAAGTAGGTATATAGCAAAGAAAATGACCTTATTTGCATTATACAAATATACCGACAAAGTTTATAATCTACCAGCAATAATCAGTAAATTTTAGATTTCTGTTATCACTGCAGCAATCTGTTACCACTGGCACCGGTAATACGGTGTGGCGCAACTGTACTACGTCGTGTATATCAATTATCAAGGTTTCCTAAAAAAATCTAAAAAAAAAACCATGGCCTTGGCCTAGTTATGTTTCGTTTCTAAATCAAGGCATTTCAACGCACTTATATTTCAGTAATGACTTTGCAAAAAGACCGTAATTGGAGAAGGTTGTGGCGCATATTCATAATATTCTAAAAATAGAATATAACATAACACGGAAGTTTTACTTCTATGGTCTATCTCATTTCCGTATATAAGAACGGAGTGACTAATTTTTGTTCTTCAATAAACTTATTCATGAAGCACTATGGATAAATTGTGAGAGATGTTCAGGAATCTTCACTGAGGTCAAAAGGCATACAACATAAAATTCTTACATAGTTACACTGGAGTACTTTATATTGAAAAATAATGAATAAGATTATATTTATAAAATATACTCAGAAATAAACTGAAAATTGGTATTACGTGTTTAAACGTATGTGAGAAGGTAGCAGTTAACAGTGAGCTAAGCAAAAAGGCATTACGATTTATATAGGGAAATCAATGATCTGCTGTTATGCTCAGCTGGGTAAGCAATCTAGCAGAGCATTCCAAAATAAAGTGTAGAAATGCTTTGCTGTTATGCTCAGCTGGCTAAGCAATCTAGCAGGCCATTCCTAAATATAGCGTAAAAATTCTCTGCTGGTATGCTCAGCTGGCAAAGCAATCTAGCAGGGCATTCCAAAATATAGTGCAAAAAATGCTCTCCTGGTATGGTCAGCTGGCTGAGCAATCAAGCGGGGCATTCCAACATATAGTGTACAAAATGATCTGCTGGTATGCTCAGCTGGCTAGGCAATCTAGCAGGGCATTCCTAAATATAGTGTAAAAATGCTCTGCTGTTATGCTTAGCTGGCTAAGTAATCTAGCAGGGCATTCCAAAATATAGTGTAAAAATGATCTGCTGTTATACTCAGCTGGCTAGGCAATCTAGCGGGGCATTCCAAAATATAGTGTAAAATGCTCTGCTGTTATGCTCAGCTGGCTAAGCAATCTAGTGGGGCATTCCAAAATATAGTGTAAACATGATCTACTGGTATGCTCAGCTGGCTAGGCAATCTAGCAGGGCATTCCTAAATATAGTGTAAAAATGCTCTGCTGAATTGCTCCTCTGGCTAGGAATTCTAGCAGGGCATTCCTAAATATAGTGTAAAATTGCTCAGCTGGCTAGGCAATCCAGCAGAGCATTCCTAAATATAGTGTAAAAATGCTCTGCTGGTAAGCTCAGGTGGCTAAGCAATCTAGCGGAGCGTTCCAAAATGTAGTGCGAAAAATTCTCTGCTGGTATGCTCAGCTGGCTTAGTATAAACTTCGTTGGTCTGCAACTGATTATTTGGCACTCGTAGATTTTCTGAAATATTAAGTGCAAATGCAGATAATGACATTTTTGACTTCTACGGGACCCTCAAGTGTCTATTTCTTTGGTCTCCTACTGATTCTGGGACGATCGCAGACTTTCAGGAATTTTTGGTGTTAATACAGGTAATGACATTTGTGAATTTTTAGGACCATCCAGAGTCCATTTCGTTGGTCTGCGAATGTTTCTGGAACACTCGCAGACTTTCAGAAATTTTTGGTACCAATGGAGATAATGACATTTTTACTTCAAAAGGACCCTCCTGAGTCTATTTCGTTGGTCTGCGACTGATTCTGAGTCACTCGCAGACTTTCAGGAATTTTGGTGTCAATGCAGAAAATGATATTTCTGACTTAGTGGGACCTTCCTGAATCCATTTTTTTGGTCTGCGACTGATTCTAAGGCACTCACAGACTTTCAGGAATTTTTGGTGCCAATAGAGATAATTACACTGTTGACATTTTTTGACCATCCAGAGTCTATTTCGTTGGTCTGCGACTGATTATTGGGCACTTGCAGACTTTCAGGAATTTTTGGTGCTAATGCAGATAATGACATTCTAGAGTAAAAATGCTCTGCTTATGACTAAGGGTCCTTAAAAGTAAAAAATGTCATGATCTGCAATGGCACTAAACATACGGAAAGTCTGCGAGTCTCAAAGAATCAGTCGCAGACCCAAGAAATGTACTCTGGCGGTTCCCTAGAAGTCAGAAATATCATTATCTCCATTGGCATCAAAATTCCTGAAAGTCTGCGAGTGTCCCAAAATCAGTCGCAGACCAGCGAAATGAACTCTGGTGGGTCGCTAGAAGTCAACAATGTCATTATCTCCATTGGCACCACAGATTCCTGAAAGTCTGCGAATGTCCCAGAATCAGTCGCAGACCATAAAAATGGACTCTGGCGGGTCCCTAGAAGTAAAAATTGCCATCATCTCTAATGGCACCAAACTTTCCTGAAAGTCTGCGAGTGTCCCAAAATCAGTCGCAGACCAGCGAAATGAAGTATGTTGGGTCGCTAGAAGTAAAAAATGTCATTATCTCCATTGGCACCACAGATTCCTGAAAGTCTGCGAATGTCCCGGAATCAGTCGCAGACCTTAAAAATGGACTCTGGCGGGTCCCTAGAAGTAAAATTGCCATCAACTCTAATGGCACCAAACCTTACTGAAAGTCTGCGAGTGTCCAAAAATACGCTGCAGGCCAATGAAATGGACTCTTAAAGGTCCCTTGAAGTCAAAAATATGATTATTTCCATTGGCACCAACCATTCCTGAAAGTCTGCGAGTGTCCGAGAATCAGTCGCAGACCAACATAATGGACTCTTGAGGGTCCCTAGAAGTCTTAATTGTCAATATCAGTACATTTTTTTGTATTGGCACCAGAATTCCTGAAAGTCTGCGAGTGTCCATCAAAAAGTCGCAGGACAATAAAATAGTTCTTTAAAGGTCCTTAGAAGTCAGAAATATCATTATTTCGATTGGCACCAAAAATTTCTGAAAGTCTGCGAGTACCTCAGAAGTGCCTAGAAGTCGAAAATGTCAATAAAACGTTGACAACAATAAATCCTGGAACTCAGAATCAGTCTGCCAGGTGAGCATTCCAGCAGAGCTTATCAATACTATAATTCAGAATGCACCGCAAGATCGCTTATCCAACACAGCATTTTCACACTATTTTTCAGAATGTTCTGCTAGGTTGCCTAGCCAGCTTAGCATTCCAGCAAGGCATTTTTACACTATATTTAGTAATGCTCTGCTAGATTGCCAAGACAGCTGAGTATTCCAGCAGAATATTTTTTCATTATATTTAGTAATGCCCCGCTAGATTGCCTAGCCAGCTTATCATTCCAGTAGAGCATTTTTTCACTATATTTAAGAATGCCCTGCTAGATTGCCTAGCCAGCTTAGCATTCAAGCAGAGCATTTTACACTATATTTAGTAATGCCCTGCTAGATTGCCTAGCCAGCTTAGCATTCCACCAGAGCATTTTTACACTATATATAGTAATGCCCTGCTAGATTGCCTAGCCAGCTGAGCATTCCACCAGAGCATTTTTTCTCTATATTAAGGAATGCCCGCTATAGTGCCTAGCCAGCTGAGCATTCCTGCAGAGCATTTTAACACTATATTTTGTAATGTCCTGCTTGATTACCTAGCCAGCTTAACATTCCAGCAGAGCATTTTTACACTATATCTAGTAATGCACTGCTAGATTGCCTAGCCTGCTTAGCATTCCAGCAGAGCATTTTTTTACTATATTTAGTAATGCCCTGCTAGATTGCCTAGCCAGCTAAGCATTCCAGCAGAGCATTTTAACACTATATTTAGGAATGCCCCGCTAGATTGCCTAGCAAGCTTAGCTTTCCAGCAGAACATTTTTTACTCTATATTTAGTAATGCACTGCTAGATTGCCTAGCCAGCTGAGCATTCAACCAGAGCATTTTTACACTTTATTTAGGAATGCCCTGCTAGATTGCTTAGCCAGCTTAGCATTCCAGCAGAGCATTTTTTCACTACATTTAGATTGCCTAGCCAGCTTAGCATTCCACCAGAGCATTTTTACACTATATTTAGTAATGCCCTGCTAGATTGCCTACCCAGCCTAGCATTCCAGCAGAGCATTTTTACCCTATATTTAGTAACACCCTGCTAGATTGCCTAGCCAGCTTAGCATTCCAGCAGATCATTTTTTCACTATAACTAGGAATGCTCTGCTAGATTGCCTAGCCATCTTAGCATTCCAGAATCGCATTTGTACATTATATTTAGTAATGCCCTGCTAGATTGCCTAGCCAGCAGAGCACTTTTACACTTTACCGGTATTTAGTAATGCCTTGCTAGATTGCCTAGCCAGCTTAGCATTCCAGCAGAGCATTTTACACTATATTTAGTAATGCCCTGCTAGATTGCCTAGCCAGCTTAGCATTCCAGCAGAGCATTTTTTTTACTATATTTAGTAATGCCCTGCTAGATTGCCTAGCCAGCTAAGCATTCAAGCAGAGCATTTTAACACTATATTTAGTAACGCACTGCTAGATTGCCTAGCTAGCTGAGCGTACCACAGCAGAGCATTTTTTCACTAAAGCTAGGAATGCTCTGCTAGATTGCCAAGACAGCTGAGTATTGCAGCAGAGCATTTTACACTATATTTAGGAATGCCCTGCTAGATGCCCAAAACAGCTGAGCATTACAGCAGATCATTGACTTCCCTATATAAATAAAAATGCATTTTTGCTTTGCTCACTGTTCACTGCTAACTTCTCACATACTGTTTAAACGCTTATTTTCAATGAGGTCATTTTGCACCATCATTTTATGATAATTTCTGTGAAAAGAAGATATCTGCAATTTTTTTAGCACACAGACAACTTTAAAATGAGCCGCGTCTAAGACAAAAACACACTAATGGGTTTTGCGACCAGCATGGAGTTCAAAAACCCACTGCTAAGAGCTCGCGGTGCTGATCAGCAGATCTGCTGAGTGTTACGCATATCTGTTTTCTCTAGCTTGGGTAAGAGGGCTTGTAATTAGTCGATACAGTTGAAAGTGGATCCTTGATCAGACTGGCGCGATGCGCAGGTGGTTCTGGAGATCCATAGTTGTCTTGGTTCGCAAGCCCATATTTGGTTTGTACTATAGCGCGGTGCTCAAAATAGGGATAAGCGGAGTCTTCATTCCTGCCAGTCATAAATAAACTACCAGATCGAAGAAGTACATATTCATGAGGATCAAAATGTAACATTCAATAAACAACAACACATATACAACTAACACAACAACA
This sequence comes from Ruditapes philippinarum, assembly GCF_026571515.1. NCBI lineage: Eukaryota > Metazoa > Mollusca > Bivalvia > Venerida > Veneridae > Ruditapes > Ruditapes philippinarum. The sequence goes on along the minus strand of NW_026866090.1, from coordinate 11,901 downwards.
AACTCTGATACAAACTAGAACCCAAAATCAAAACATTAAATTCTCAAGATCAAAATTATAAATATTTTAACAATAATTACAATGTTCATTAAATTTTTCCCGTTAAAAATTTCGATTTCAAATATGGAGCCTTCTCTATCTCTTTTTCCATTAGCAGTTGATCATTAACCCATTAACCTTTTATCAATATTTTATCTTAAATTTTTTGCCTTGTCATGTTGTGTCATTGATTAGGTAACCTTAGCATGGAGATAACTTCCTTTCGTGCAATATTTGTTGTTGTTGTTGTTTTGCGCGGCGCGCGGAGCAAGGTTTCCCAAAAAGCCATTTTTAATTCCATTTAAAATAATATCGGTAATATGGTACATATATTATAGACGTAGAAATATGTTTATTTTTCAAAAACAACGTAGAGTAATTTTTAATGATATAAAGTGTATACGCTGGGATTGATTGACATAAATAATTTATTTCGATATTAATAAACGTGTTTCGGAAGCTCGTCCGTCAAAGTGTTGCTGGGTGGCTGCGTTCTAATTTTTAATGTTCGTAAGGAGAAGAGGTATTGGGAAGGCGTACATTCGTATAAGCTATCTGGGCAAATTATAAACATTTTTATAGGGAAAAAAGATCTATTGGAAATAATTTTGCAGGGTACATGTATTAATACTTAAGAGAATCAAGGCGTATTACTGATAATTTGAAATACATCGGGAACGTGTTATCGAAAGGAATTAATTTACAACATTTGTGCTAATAACAAACATTAAGGGATATGAAGAATTATCGCGGCACTCATTTACTTATGTAATTGACTGGATAACAGAATTGCAATAATTTCATTTAATTGGACTTTCATTATGACATAGACGTATCTCCTTACTGAAGTCTTAGTATCGCATTTATTAAACTAAACATGGTCAAATTACGTATCAGTATATTGTAGGCAATTGAGACATAGATTATAAAAATATCTGATATAATCTTGTTTAAACATATTAATATAGAATATATCTTATGATTGTTAACATTTACGTCTCAACAACCTCAATAACAAAACAAACATTAGAAAAAAAACAAAAACACAAAACAAAATCCCCACAAAACACATTCAATATACGCAGTTAATATAGATAAATCAATCACGAAATCAATTGTCATATGGTTAATTAAGTTTAAATGACAAGACGCAATTTCAAAAACTTAAACATTTCCTTGTTTATATATTGATTATGTTAAACTGCATTGTCATTATTATACCCCCCTTGAAGAAAAGAGCGGTTTAAAAAAATCATATGTGGGTGTCTATCTAATTACCGACCATTTGATTTACTATCTTAACTTTATAGATTGAACGAACCTTATAATGTAAGTCTCTTAAGATCAAATGGCCAAGGTCACATTCACTTTGAATCTGAAAGCCATCTTTACTCAATAACTGGACTGGTAAATTCGATTCATTGTCCTTTTTTATTCCTCTAGAATGAAGGTATTGGTAAGCAGGTTTTAGGACAAACTGACTGTTATAAGAACATGCTAACCGTTTTCAGGGCAAATTTAATAAGGGTAAGCGCTAACCCTTATCAGGACAAGTTTAATCAAGACAAGCGCGACCCTATCAGGTCAATCTGACCGTTATCGTGAACTTGAAATAGTTACCGCTAGCTGATCAATGTCTTTCTTCGATGCTTATGATCTTACAAACATTTTTGATTTTATTATTATATATTATTAGACAAACTGTTACTCAATGTAGTAATTTGCCAATCAACTGGCCGCGTTCTGAACAGCTGTGTTATACAATCAATTCTATTATAGTGGTATTAGGTAAGGCGACTTGAAGTTAGGGGAAATATGATGAAACACGCACCATGTTAAATGTACATACATAAGTACTGTGCTATCAAGGTATAAAAATTTGACAATGATAAATATACGAAGTCTATTATCTTTGTTTTATTTATTTACAAATGAATATTAAATCAAATCACATACACACATCAAAACTATTCATTAAATATTCTAAAATGTTAAATATAGTTATTGTATTGTCAAAATAATTACCGTTATATAAAACACACTGTTCTGATCAGTTCAGGTTTCGTACAATATTGTATTAAAATGTTTACTCTTGCGTTACAATAAAATAATGTCACCAAAGTTTGCCATAACACATACTAGTAAATCATTTCCTCTCACATATCTTTTTCTCTCTTTCGTCAGTCAAATTCCTCTCAGTTATCATATTAATTCAATTGTTTTCTTGCATCTCGCATCTTTTTCCAGTTAGTGTCAAATTAGCATAAATGTTTTCTTTTTTACCATTTTGTACACAAGGAAAACAGCAACATAATGTCATCCAGAACACTGTAACGCTTATTATGCTGGTAAAGATCTTAGAAATGATTTCAAATCAAAAAGGTGTTTTTCTCCTCCCCAAAATTTGCGTATTGTCCATCAGGTAATCATATTCGATCTCCCTAAAATTATTCCCTTTTACATATTTAGTCTCCCGTTCCAATCATTCTGTACACAATCGTCCGTGGCGCTGATTCTTTCCCTTGGGCAGCTTAATTGTCGATTTTGGCTTTCGATAATTTATAACTCAATCTGCGGCAAACTTCAGTCATAAAAATCACAAGAAATATATTCTCTGTATAGATTCATTACAGAACTATTGTTCAACATATTAAATATTTCTACAATGGCATCGCTGATGAATGGTATCATCTTTTTAGCCGCCTTCCTTTCTTCGTAATCCTTCACAAGCGTGTCACCTATGTGTTGAAGTTGTATAGAAATACGACGATGAGACTGTCTACGACGTTCCGATACCTCATCAATAACTTCCCCAACATCACCAGCATATTCTTCAATGTCACCAACACATTCTTCAACATTATCACCAGATGCTTCAACATCCTCACCAAATGCTTCATCAGTTTCGCTCACTTTAGAGCAGTACACAATGTTTTGTTGATTCATTTTTGTATGAATTGTTTCACAATAACTCTTTCAATAAATAATTGTTAACTTTTTAACAGCTGAGAAAGGTATGATCTCTTTGTTCAGAAGATTCTCTTTATATATCCACTTACTTTCACTGGGAAATCCAATTTGGTAAACTTCCTTTTTTATATTTAGAACATGCATAACGGTTTATTTTCAGTGCTGATTTATATAAACTACCTGTTTTAATACGTTTAATATATGTATACATGCATTGTTGATATTGTCACATGTTCAACACTTTTTAAACTTCGTAGTAGTTGTTATACTAGTATTTGTTTTTGTTTTGAAATCTTAATCAGTACAGTGATGGAATTCTGCCAGTAAGATGACTAAGAAGAATATAAAAACAAAAGCTTATTCAAGGTTAGGAGAATAACGTTAGTCATAACAAACCGTCTCCATGTGATGATTCAATATTCAATTTAAGATAAAGATGACTCTGTAACGAGTACGTTTTGGACATTTTGCAAAACTACCTAACCAAAGATGAAATCACTATGACATGTTCTTTAGTTACCTAGTAACAATTTATAGGAGAAAATTTGCACAAAACTAAACATACAAAAATTGGCGATATAAACTGAAAACAAGCAGGCAACATTGACATTGAAATCGCCTGCTAAACATTAATTACGTAAGACTGAGATGTGAAATATCAGCAACAAATTAACGCACCAGTTTCTGTGTACATATGCTATAAATAGATTATGAAGAAATTTAAACGCGAAATTTTAAACGCATTATAATAAAAGTCCAAGAATTGATCTGCAGTTGAAGGGGAATTTTGTATGTTACATGTAATAGCTTATTTATTGGATCATGACATAATAGACATTAATACGTATAATAGAATATCAGGTGACAAGGATCTAATAAGGAAACTTCCTAGTTGATTAATATCTTTTACATGTTCAACGCAATAATGAAAACAAAAGCTCCAATCAATATTTAATGCACATGATTCCAAAACAAAGAACGACCCTTATAGAATGCACTACAGGAACATATTAATATAGATTAACGTAAATTTCAAAGAAGATTGTTGTAATGCATAATCTGATAATCTAAAATTAGAGATTGTTGCTAACTAACATTTGCATAAACGTTTATTGAAGCTTAATGACGTGCTAGTTTTATTTTAGAACAGAAAAACCATTAGGATTTTCTTGTAGTACATAAATTTTGGATATCATTGACCTAATTGATAAAGAATCACATGTGACAAAATATTCAAACACTAATGACCAATATATCCGAATTTATATTAAATTTCTAATTTTGTACCACAAAAAGTTGTTTATTATGTCCGTATTCTAACCTAGCAAAAAGACAATATTGTTTTGACAGTTCTGAATGTATTATTGTCGCTCATAGAGATGTTCTCAAATGTTTTGATGTTTTTGTACAGCAAGTAGAGTGTCAAAAAGCGGTCATACCATGTTGACATGGTTTGATTATCAGTCCTTTGAATAACTAGATTCTGCTATAATTAGATCATTTAACATACAAATAAAACTTGCCCTAAATATGATAACGTTCGATCAATTAATCTCAAAATAAGTGTCACAAACAAAAACTAAAATCTAATACATGCGTAAATGTCTTGTACAATGAGCAAGCGCGTGCAGTGTGAAGTAATTTATTCTATTAATGAAAATGTAAATATAGACAATTATTATCAGTTCGGAAAAAACCGTGGCGTTTATCTATTTTTATCCTTGAGATAAACCTGTTTTATAAAAATCGTTTGAAATGGAGTATCTGCTTCAGACTTAAAATCAAACCCTTTGAAGAAGTCATACAATTTGTTTAATGAGATCTATAAACTCCAGTTCTTTCAGTACAAAACTTATATTATAATAGCTAAATGAAATTGATAAACGTGGATCGCTTCAGAAAAGACATGGATGGATTAATTTATCAAAAGGACACCCTACATGACATGAGTAATGTCGAGAGGGAAGTGGCCGCTCGACTGCGTTTTATCGGCGACAACGTGCAAAAACAGCATGAATCTAAGTGGACAGCGGTGGTGACAACAGACTTGAAGTTTAAAACGCCTGCACGTCAGATCTTCCTCTGTATATTGAACGGAATGTTACTACTGCATAAATATAGGGAATGTTTCGTTTGAAATCAAGGTATTTAACTATTCTTTTCAGTAAATTCTAATCATTCGATACCTGACTAAATTGCCATTTGCCATTTCTATGCAGGATATTCATTATTTTTCTTTACAGTCGATAAAGTTTGAGATATTCATATCAAATTAGGTCGGTGTATTAAGTGTTTCAATTTGACTGTCAAGTTTATTACTGATATACAATATCAATCACCTAAAAATAAGTTTTGTCATTTTATATCATAAATACTTAACATTGTTTGTAGCAAAGCTATTATTACTAAAAGCTGCTACAAAAATTATTCTTTAATGCATATCTTAATGTTAGGCTATCATATTATTTCCTGGTTGACAATTCAATACCTTGTAAAACTCGATTTTAAAGGTAGCATTTTACTTTCTTCAGACTGACCGGTATAAAGAAGACGATAAAACTCAATCCTTCGAAAGGATATGCATCCTAACCAAGGCAGATGGTATTGAATGTGCATCTGAAAGAAAACTAGTCAAGAACTTTCTGAAGCAAGACAAGGCAAGGATTGTCCGATGCAATGAAAAGCAAGGACTATTTACTACAAAACAAGACAAAGACTATCAGATACAAGACAATATCTAGCTGATATATAGAACAAGGCAAATACTACCTGATACAAAGCAAGGACTTTCTGATACAAAACAAGACAAAGGCGATTTGATACAAGACAAGGTTCTCATCAGAAGAAACTATGACATAAGAAAACAAAGCACAAAGTAACGTTCCTATCAAAGCGTGTGACTAATGCTTGTGTTACATTTTTGGAGAGATATGTCTTAAGGCAAGTCATTTACAAAATTGAATGGCTTTTCTTTGATTAACTTTAGAGAATAAACTTTAACCTGAACCATTACAATTGTTAACAAATCAACAACTTTAAAAAAAACGATGTCAAATTATATTCCTGTAAACAACGTTGAATATTTCTTATATTGATTAAACTTTGATTAAAATGGTAACATTATAAATGTATTACATATTGATAGTGGTCGTTTTTATCACTATCATTAAAACGAACACTATGGCTCGTCCGTACTTCATTGTTGTTATTTTTTCTGGTCCTTCGGGATCATTGGTTCTACTAGTTTTTTTAGTAATTTGTGTTGATCACTTAAGTCGGTGCCAAAGATGCCATAGAGGGAATGTGATATATGTTACATCTTTCATAATCTCCAATGAACCGAGTCTGCAGTTTTTTGTAGACATGTCTCTCAAGGGACGTAATAACAAACAGCACTGCTTAACCTATATGCAGTTCAACTTTTGAATACAATCTAATATTCATATACTTTATTAACATGTTGACAACTATACGTATCATATATCTTTATATAAATGCTGTTAAAATTGGAGCTTTGCCATAATATACGTTGTAATGTTTGTACTTTTCAGAAATTAACCACAAAAAGAGTGTTTTATAGATCTGTGCTTAATGTTTTGCTTTTGTGTGGCCGGAATTTAGTTGTGAAAATACCGATGTTATTAGGAAAATATGCGCACTTATAGTGATAGATATGTTCTTTTATTCCTAGTTCATACAATTTTCAAACGCCGCTGTTTTTAACAAGTTGATACCAGAAATTTACAATATTGATAATTTGTCTATACATGTATAAATGACCTGTACAGACTTGTACTCCTCATTGCCTGCTGGATAAATTACCATCTGCTGAAAATGTCGACATGTTAAATTACTTCCAATTTTATCATTTTTTCTCGAAATTAAACGAAGCATTATGAATGTCAAAAAGATTACTGCCTGACAAAAAGCTAAAATACTCATTGGCTTGCCTAATACCAAGTTGTTAGCAAATACTAGTGTGGTCATTCTCATTTGGCTAAGGGTTAAGGGCTAAGGGTTAAGCACAACCTATGGTAGTACCAAACTTTATAGTGTTGGCCAGTCAAGTACAATTTGACAATTTTTTGAAATTGATATTGGATAGTTCTTTAGTCAAAGTATGACGCTTCTTTAATAAATTTATTAGGGAAAGTATTAAAAAAGCTTTAATGTTGATCAATAGTTTGGTTTTATCGCATTAGCACGATTTTGCTCAAGTGTTTATATTGTACAGATTTTATTTAGATTGTAAAACAACAACTTCTGATATGCTACAAGTACTCGTAGAGTGTCGTATTACAAATTATAATTGCTGGCAACTAGTCAATTTAAACTTGAACTCAGACTTTTTGTCGAAAACAGATATGTATTAATATAAACCGGAACAAATTATGTAAACCGGAAAAAATTATATAAACCGGAACAAATTCCGTTAGTTTATATCCACGAGAAATTGGTTCATGACTAAATCGTGCTTCAAACTTCCTGGACTAACGGGAGAAGCATTCAGATCTACCATGAGCTACCTGTACTACCTGACACCCTTAGAAGTTAATTCAAAGCAAAGACTCACCGAATAATAAGTAAGAGTATTATTGTCAGGTGGAAATAAAAAACAAAGCTTGTTACGTATAATCAAAAAAGGGGTTAAACAAATAAAGATAAATTTCTTTATCACTATGGGGAAATTTTAGAAGTTATTACAATTTATAATTGTTAATGTGTTTTTTCCGGCCGCGGGTCTTTTGTGGATTCAACTTCAACATTAGCAGACAAAGCTATAAGAAAGCAACATGCTCTTTTTCATTAACAAGGCGATTAACGGTGTTTGTAAATATTTCATTAAATCTTTTTGATCTGTCCTGAATTATTCAAATGAAGTGTTTGGTTTTATTTAAAGCAAATATTGAGAAAACACAAAACAATCATGACGACCTAAACAAATAAAAACTACCGATCGAGGAATCCCTTTTCAAGACAAAAGTATGAACATCAAAAATAACAACAGCAACAAAAGCAACAACAACAAAACTAGAGCCCCAAATCAAAACATTAGTTCTCAAGATCAAATTACAAATGTCACAATGATTACAATTTTGAATTAAATTTAGGGTAACATGTTCATAAACTTTTCCCGTTAAATTTTCGATTTCAAATATGGAGTCTTCTCTTTCTCTTTTTTATCAGCAGTTGATCATTAACCCATTAACCTTTTATCAAAATTTTATCTTAAATTTTTGCCTTGTCATGTTGTGTCATTATTTAGGCTACCCTTCACATGGAGATAACTTCCTTTCGTGCATTATTGTTTGTTTGTTGTTTTGTTGCTGTTGTTGTTGTTTTGCGCGCGTGCGGAGCAAGGTATCCCAAAAGCCATGTTTAATGCCATGTAAAATACGGTAATATGATACGTATATTATAGACGTAGGAATATGTTTATTTTTCGAAACAACGTATAGTAAGTTTTAATGATATATAAGTGTATATGCTGGGATTGCTTGACAAATATCATTTTATTTGGATTTAAACGTGTTTGGAGCTCGACACCTCAAGTGTCTGTGTGTGGCAGCGTTCTGGCCGGAGGAGCGGGGAAGGAGTAGTATACAAATCTGTCCAGTGGGGTCATAATTATATAAATTAAAGGAATAAAGACTAGGAATTAATTTGCAAAGTAGATGTTACATAGAGAAATCATGAGTATAAAATCTTTCCCTTTGGTAAATTAGCGGAATTTCAATTGCAAAATTTTCATTAATTGGGACTTTAATTATGACATAGACGTATCTCCTTACTGAAGTCTTTATCGCATTTATTAAACTAAACATGGTCAAATTACGTATCTGTATATTGTAGGCAATTGAGACATAGATTATAAAAATATCTGATATAATCTTGTTTAAACATATTAATATAGAATATATCTTATGATTGTTAACATTTACGTCTCAACAACCTCAATTACAAAACAAACATTAGAAAAAAAAAACAAAAACACAAAACAAAATCCCCACAAAACACATTCAATATTCGCAGTTAATATAGATAAATCAATCACGAAATCAATTGTCATATGGTTTAAATGACAAGACCTTAAACATTTCCTTGTTTATATAAACATTTATACCTTGAAGAAAAGAGCGGTTTAAAAAGTATATGTGGGTGTCTAATCTAATTGCCGAGCATTTGATTTACTATCTTAACTTTATAGATTGAACGGACCTTATTATGTAAGTATCTTTAAATCAAATGGCCAAGGTCACATTCACTTTGAATCTGAAAGCCATCTTTACTCAATAACTGGACTGGTAAATTCGATTCATTGTCCTTTTTTTATTCCTCTTTTGTTTATTTGGTAGAATGGAGGTATTGATAAGCAGGTTTTAGGACAAGCTGACAGTTATAAGGACATGCTAACAGTTATCAGGACAAGTTTAATCAAGACAAGCGCTGACCCTATCAGACCAATCTGACCGTTATCGTGAACTTGAAATAGTTACCGCTAGCTGATCAATGTCTTTCTTCGATGCTTAAGATCTTACAAACATTTTTGCTTTTATCATTTTTATTATTAGACACTGTTTCTCAATGTACTATTTTACCAATCAACTGGCCACGGTTTGAACAGCTGTGTTATACAATCAATTCTTAAATAATGTTATTAGGTTAGGCGACTTGTAGTTAGGGGAAATATGATGATAAATGTACATACCATGTTAAATGTACATAAATAAGTACTGTGTTATCAAGGTATAAAAATTTGACAATGATAAATATACGAAGTCTATTATCTTTGTTTTATTTATTTACAATATGAATATAAAATCAAATCACATACACACATCAAAACTATTCAAAAAATATTCCAAAATATAAATATAGCTATTGTATTGTCAAAATAATTACCGTTATATAAAACACACTGTTCTGATCAGTTCAGGTTTTGTACAATATTGTATTAAAATGTTTACTCTGGCGTTACAATAAAATAATGTCACCAAAGTTTGCCATAACACATACTAGTAAATCATTTCCTCTCACATATCTTTTCTCTCTTTCGTCAGTCATGGTTCTCTCAATTATCATAGCAATTCAATTGTCTTCTTGCAACTCGCATTCTTTTCCAGGTAGTGTCAAGTTAGCATAACTGTTTTCTTTTTTACCATTTTGTACACAAGGAAAACAGCCGCATTATGTCATCCAAAACATTGTTATGTCAAATCAAAAATGTTTTTCTCCTCCTCACACCACTAAACTTGCGTAATGTCCATCATGTAATCATATTCGATCTCCCTAAAATTATTCCCTTTTACATATTTGGTCTCCCGTTTCAATCATTCTGTACACAATCGTCCGTGGCGCTGATTCTTTTCCTTGGGCAACTTAATTGTCGATTTTGGTTTTCGATAATTTAGAAATCAATCCGGGGCAAACTTCAGTCATAAAAGTCACACGAAATAGTCTCTGTATAGATTCAATACAGAACTATTGTTCAACATCTTAAATATTTCTACAATAGCATCGCTGATGAATGGTATCATCTTATTAGCCGCCTTCCTTTCTTCGTAATCCTTCACAAGCGTGTCACCTATGTGTTGAAGTTGTATAGAAATACGACGATGAGACTGTCTACGACGTTCCAATACCTCATCAATAACTTCCCCAACATCACCACCATATTCTTCAATGTCACCAACACATTCTTCAACATTATCACCAGATGCTTCAACATCCTCACCAAATGCTTCATCATGTTCGCTCACTTTAGAGCAGTACACGATGTTTTGTTGATTCATTTTTTTATGAATTGATTCACAATAACTCGTTCAATAAATAATTGTTAACTTTTTAACAGCTGAGAGAGGTATGATCTCTTTGTCCAGAAGATTCTCTTTATATATCCACTCACTTTCACTAGGAAATCCATACTGGGAAACTTCCTTTTTTAAATTTAGAACATGAATAACGATTTATTTTCAGTGCTGATTTATATAAGTTTAGCATATCTAACTACCTGTTTTAATACGTTTAATATATGTATACATGCATTGTTGATATCGTCACATGTTCTAAGCGAGCGTGTAAACCACTCGACCACGGGGAAGTTATGAAGTGCCTGCCTGAAGAAAACCATATTATTCTAAATTAGGGTTTGTAACCCTTAATAAGTTCGATATATTTTGTTCACGATAAACCTGTTGTTTAACACTATCAAGCTTATCAAGTTTATTGCAATGTAATTCTAGGCCATCGGCCCAAATACACAATACAATAACAGAAAGATACATGTACATCTGATTGTGCCACAAGTTATGAAATACAAAATAGTAGCATATTCCATAATTTTTAACATTGTACAACATGGTAGAGAATATACATATTACCACAACCCTTAATGTAAAACACGTTGTATCAAATTCCGAAAATGAAAAAAGAATTCTACAAAAACTAGTCCTATTAATGCATGAAAAAAAGAAAAGAAAATCTACGGTGTCCTTATCGTGCCATTTAGAATGTCGTCCGTCGCGTCTAAGGGTAGACACACGACAATGCGAAGTGACATCGCGACAATGCGAAGCGACGCTCGACAACGCGAAGCGATATGCGACAATGCGAAGCGACGCTCGACAGTGTCAAACGATATGTCGCACTGTCGCCAAGAAATGTCGCGGTAAAAAAGGGCGACATTTAAGAAATTTCGCTTCGCGTTGTCGAGTGTCGCTTCGCATTGTCGAGCGTCGCTTCGCGTTGTCGCGATGTCACTTCGCGTTGTCGCGATGTCACTTCGCGTTGTCGCATTGTCACTTCGCATTGTCGAGTGTCGAGGTTGGTAGAAGTGCATACCACGACACTCGACAATGCGAAACGACAACGCGACAATGCGATACGACCCCT
>NW_026866089.1:0-19700 GCF_026571515.1 Ruditapes philippinarum | reverse complement strand
ATATAGAGTAATAATATATATATAGATACAAAGATGTTGTGCTGTACTATACTGCAACGATCTATCAACTACTTATGGACCGATTAAACAAAAACACAAATCTGATAAACAATTGAACTTCTATTGGAAAAATATCAAACCTGGTCTTACATGTATTGAATAGATTTACAATTTAATGATTTATAAATACATAAAGTACGCACTGGTTAACGTTAATAAGATATCTGTGCATTTTATTTGAATGCGTGTTTCATTAACAGGTTGGAAAAATAGATTTATTTTGACGTTATATTTTTAACTGTGCTAACAATAATGCAACATTTAAACGTAATACATTTCACAAAATAGAAACGAATGGAAATAATACTCTAGTACTTAACTTGTTCTAAACACATACACTACTCCAAAAGCCCTTAAATTTAAACCTCCCCATTTAGAAATAATTCTCAGTATAATATGTAAAAGGAATCAATGATATCACATATAATGTCTTAATACACTAAAATAATGCATTGCCGGAGGCCAACGTCTTTAAGGTGAACCTACATCGAAAGTTGTCAAACCATAATATAATAAGACGAAAATTGCAGACAAGGTTAACAAACCACATTATAATTAGATGATAATCGCAACACGGTAAACAAACAACAAAAACACAAACTTATATATGTTAAAATTTTACATTAATTTTAAGTACGTACGGTTTTGGATTATAATTTAAAGTCCAAAATACCAGGTAAATAAGATATATATCTTTAAATGATCTAAAAACGTTCATATCTGCATCTGAAATAGTTTAGTTTAGTTTGATAATGGACCTGATTACACATTTCTTTGTCATATTTTGAAATCTGCTTTCTTTAAATGAATAACCTTTTGTGTTATGTACAAAATATAATATTTCATCAAAACATTTGTTTATCAACTTTAACAAACAAGCAATGAGAAAAAATAATCTCAGTACCTAAACTTTCAAACATATTCATGTATTTTGCTGTGTGAAAACGTGTTTTAAATGATAGAAGAAAGTTTTGCATGAAATATACACTTTTCATGTGTCTAAGTACCAAATTTGCAAAACATATGTTCACTGGATAAAAATATCTAATTCATTCATAATAAAGTGTCAACTGTATTGTATACAAATGTATAAACTACTCAATCTAAAGCCCTAATCATCTAAAGTAATGGTAAATGTCTCATCCTTCCCCGTTGGATCTTTGTATTACATTCGCTATTTATAAGTTAACCATCTTGGTGATCGATTCACATACAAACAATTATATTATGATAAATCATAAAAAAACATTCAATTTAAATATAATCAAGTGTCAATTGTACCATAAACACATGATTAAACTATTTCCAAAGCCCGAATTTTATTGAATTAAAGGTTAATATACCATACTTCCAATGCGTGATCTAGGGTTTTGTTTAACACTCGCTCCATATAGTTAACCTACTTGTGGATCGATTTACGTACCACAAAAATATAAATAGCTCTTATTCGTGGAGAATTCAACGCAGTTCTTTTAAGCTGCGGGAGGTATGTTCACTGGATAAGAACATTTAATTCATTTACAATCAAGTGCAAATTGTACCGTATGTATTATATTTCCAAAGCCCTAGTTTATAAAATGAATGGTAAACATGTCATTCTTCTTCTGCGTGATCTAGGTTTTTTTTTATTACACTTGCTTACAAGTACAAGTGTTGCTGCAATGCAGCAATTTATAAGCTCCGCGCAAAAATGCACTCATTACAGATACCTTACCAAATTATTCCTACGCACAGGTCATGTAATATTCAGATTAGGTACTATTGTACATTTTTCGAATATTATTAAACATTTTTTTGCATAATTATACTTATCTTAGGCACCGTCCATAAGAGAGGGGCCAAGTATCTAATTAAAAATCTTTTTGACTGATGCCTAACTGGTAAGGAAAGTAATTCCATTGAATACCAACAAGACTTACAAGACTTGTAAACTTGTAATTGTTATGTGACATTATTGTATTGTGTTCTGTTTATGTCATTACTGTAGTCAGTAACATAAGATGATAAAAATATCAAAGTCTGTTTTATCATAATTGTAATTAGTAAAAAAGGGACTGATAATATAAGTAGTAATATCACATGTATTTTAATGTCAAATTTAAAATAATTTGTTTCTTTCAATACTGAAAGTTAAAATTCACTAACCCTAATTGTAAAGATGAAAAATATGTATTTAAGAATTAGACAGGACCGGAAGTTTAAAACCCTTTACGGATATTCCGGTATAATGCTTCTCTACAGAAAATAGAAAAAAAAATGTTAACCTGTATAGTCTTAAACATAATGTAATCTTTCACTTAAAGTTAACTAAATGGTTGTTTTGCTCTATATGCATTAATTCAAACATGTACCATATTGAAAATTTCTATTTTAATCTATAGAAAAGCGATCAATATTTAGTATAACCAGTAAACCTTGAAGTGAAAATGATATTTTGCGTATATGGAAATCCACATATATCGTACAATATTTAGATAACTCAAAATGTTTAAAGTTTTGATAATGTCTAAGCTTTAAAACTACCCAAAAGCCCATTCATCCCTAGACATGATACCATATTTATTTTTTATTTCTCAAAAACTTTTAATGTTTTGTTGTTTGTTTTTTGTTTTTTGCTTTTTTTGTGCTCTTGGGTAACGTTACATTGTAGTTATTTAGTAAATTGGTATGACAGTCAAAGTTATCCTTACTAAGTTATCTTTACTACATATGCGACACATATAAGTTATTGCATATTCAGCTCTTATTGTGTATTGTTAAAAATCTAACATGCTCTAAACAAATTGAAAACATCATATTTTATCCTGTCCGTAGAAGCTTATTTATATGACTTTCATTTTTTTTTGTTCAAAATCAATGTAGCATAAATTTTAATGTAGATATCAAAACCAAACCTTATTTTACGCTACGAACAAAACTTGGCCAAAAGGTATCACACAAGTACGATTTTCATTTTTTTTCTTGGTATATTTCTTTATTATCGTCAGCAGATTGTTTAACTGCTTCAGTTTTATAATTGAAAGACATTCAAATGATATCTTTAGCTTTGTTGTTTTCACTGGAGTTCCTTAACTGTTAATTTTTTAAAAATGTATATTAGATTCTTAATACATTCAACAATGATAAACAAGTTGGTACATCGACATAATTTAAATTGTCAATTTTATTCAACTGAGATTTATCACACAGTGAATAGTTAAAAGTATGTTGAGATAAACTTTTCAATATATTTCAGCTCTAAAAATTGCGTAAACTGTCTATGTTAAAAGCTCTATTGTCTACTGACCTAACTTAAATAGAAAAACAAACAAGCAAACAAGCATAAGAATGTGTATACTTTTAAATTATATGTTTATAGAGTTTTTGTCTGTTATGTTGCTAAGGAACTGCATAGTTATACCGAAGCATTTAGCTACATTTAAGAACAGTTTATGATCATAAAATAATATTTGTTGAATTGTTTTTCCATAATGCATCATTAAATATATTTTGATGGAATATTGATATAATTAAATACGGTTATTTGTTTTAAGTTATTGATCACTCATAAATCAAATTGTGGTATTTAACGTACTATTCAATAGGATCAGATAAGGTCAAGACATGTTTGTTTTGAATATTACAACTCCGGATAAATCTCATCTACACCCTCTGAATTTACTTATAGATGTACCTGTTATTTGACGCGCTATTTACATGACTTTTATGATTTAGCCAGCTTAAATACTTAACATTCTGTCTGTTATAATTTTTATTCAAGGCCTAAAGTATTTACTTGGTGTCTCTTCAGATCGACTGATCTGATATGTAGAGCAAACATCATTTATGTTTTATATATTTACGGTACGGTCGGTATTTCTTCAAAGATATAACAAAAGAAAGATTAATATCCAAGTAATTGGTGTTAATTTCATTTAACAAAGTACATGGAGAAATAACATGTCCGTTTTGTTTAATATCGCGAGAATTCTTCCTCAAATAAGCACGTTTTTAAGATGATATTATTCTTTCTACGTAATTCGGTGAATCTAAACTATTAACGCGATCGAGTGTAATACAAAACCCTAGATCACGCAAAGGAAGTATGATTTATGTTTACCTTGTGAATCCGAGTTTTGCAAACACTCTAGTACATGTATAAACAGTGCAATCGGCTCGTAATTGAAAATTTGATATTCTTGTTTTGTATACGTATTTTTATACCTTTATAGCCTTGACATTTTGAATACAGTGCTTAACACCAAAAATACTATGTCAATAGCCGTCAAACGTTTATAACTTTACTAAACGTATTATTTTTCACTTGTTTTTTCAGATATGCTCACTATGTTAGAAACATATAAAGCATATTATGCATTTAAGATAACATATAATTTTGATGTTCTCTTTTCTCTCTTTTTTTTACTTTTTTCTTTTCTTTTTAACATATTTTTAAAATGAACAAAGCTATGGCTGATACAGGAAGGCAATAAGCTAAAGTAAAAGTGAAACAAACAAAGAACATGTAATAATTGTGTTAAACATTAATAGAAAAAATGAATATTGATATCTGAAGACAAAAAACATTTGTTCGTTTATGAATGGCTATAATAAATCGTCGGCGTTTAACACCACTTGTCTTAGTATCAAAAGTGCAAAACGTATGTTCACTTGTTAAGAATATTCAATTCAATTATAATCAAATGTCAATGGCACTGTATACACATGTCTTCAGTACAATATTGCCAAAGCCCTAATTTAATAAAGTAAAATAAAGTAAAGGCTTATGTGTCATACTTCCCCTGCGTGATCTAGGGCTTTGAATTGCACTCGAGCGCTATTTATTTTTAACCTTCTTGTTGATCGATTCACGTACAAAAAAAATTATATGATCATAAAAATAGCTCTAATTCGTGGAAGATTCTACGAAGTATTACAAAAGGTGCAGAACGTATGTTCACTGGAAAAGATCATTTAATTCATTTAAAATCAAGTGCAAATTATACAGTAAGTTATATATTTTGAAAGCCCTAATTTATCAAAGGAAAGATAAATATGTCATACTTCTTCTGCGTGATCTAGGGTTTTGTATTACATTTGCTTTGACAAAATGTCGCTGTCGATATCTATATAACTATCTTAAATCACTACCTACTTTGTATTCATAAAGTTTAATATTAAGAAAAAAGATACCCTGTGTAAGTATTTCTTTTATCACCAGCCAAGTTTCATAATTATGTAATGTTATACTATAAGATATAATTATTTTTTAATCGTCCGACAGTATACAGTGTAGAAGTCTATGTGGATATAACGTAAAACAAAATTCAATGCTTTATGTTATCTAAAAATAAATCAGAGTTTGTAAAGAAGTTTAAAATAAAATATTAAATAATTATTGAAACATGTTGTTATTTCACAAATATCAATAATTTTACAAAATCATCTTTACAATATTGCCAAATATTTTAGAACTTTAAAATTGAAAGAAGCATTTCATTTGTTAGATTTATAATATCTACTTAATAAAGTGTAAATTTCAATATCTGATCATTATACAAAACTTTTAGCATACACACAAATACTATACAGACACATGTTTACTTTAACCAATCGAAGTGAAGTCCCAAGTTATATATAGAACCATTTAATATTATTATTACCTATATGGAGAACAATATGATCAATATTTTAAAATTCCAATAGTGTTTGAAATGGTTTCTGAAATAAGTAAATCTTCCATCGATTGATGGAATTGTTATTTTGTACCAATAAATAATTAAATAGATAAAAAATAAATAAATAAATAGATAGATAAAAACAACAATATTTTAAGGAAAACCATTAGTATTTTTCAGAAGTAAACTTAAAGTTCTTAATCTATCTCTTATTTCTTAAATTTCTGTTACATTTATATAACAACCATTTTCAAACTCAAATTAAGTTGTAAAATTCGATCCTTTCACAATGTTAAGGTCACCTAGCTATTTATAGCTTTCAATTTCATGTACAACAGTTACAAATGTGCTGCTTTCCGGTTCTCGTTCATTAATATGACATGCTGCGCATCACCAAAGGGGAAATCATTTTAATACAAGGAGTTCTTGAATCTATATTTATTTTTATCTGTAAATCGAGAAGGGATTAATTGATTAAATCCGGGCCCATTGGCTTGAGAAATAGTAAACACAGATAGCTCCGCGCCTGTGACAAATTTCTTTCAAAGCCATAAAGGTATAAAGATACGTATACAAAACAAGAATATCATTTGTTTAATCATGTGCCAATTGCACTGTTTATACATGACCAATCTTCTTTAGCTGTCTTTAAATATTCATAATTAAATTTTAAAGCTTTTTCTTGATCTATTGTTTTTACAAATAAAAGCAGTCATGGCAATTTCCTTACTTAATTGAGCTTTCTGCAAACACACATTCTATTCAATATCCATTCTTATTAACATGAACCCAATCATTATTATATTTTGTATTCTTTGCCTTTTCTTTCATTATCAATGTAATTTTAAACATACTGAACGCAGTAGAAAATTGGCACGGTTTGCACCAAATTTAAGGAACGAATAAGATGAGGTTAGTTAATAACATTTTTGAATTAATAATGTTTGAGATCGCGGTTAAGCCGGGTATTCGAATCTTGAAATATATGAAGACTCATTCCTGAACAAAAGAGCTAAATTTTTCCTCTTGTGAATGATGTTTCACTTTAACCCACAGGAGCCTACACACTGGTTTCGAGCTTCGTACATGAAAATAGTATTTAATTCTATATAGGCAACCCAACAATAACATAAGGGATGTCGTGCCCCCACCCCCTTTTAAGGTCTTCCTTCGTCCATTTGTTAGCATGCATGTGGTATTAAAATTTCTTTTATTGTTGGTTTATGGCAGGCGAGGACAAGGTAGAAGTTATCAACCCTAGTTGACCGGGCAGAACTAATGAAATCCAGTAAGTTGTATATGTTACAACAAAACCATTTATTGATGAAGGTGATCGACATTAATACAAAATATGTTGATATTTTACGCATTTATCCGAAGATACTACATATATTACGCGAACATCTTAACCGGTATATTTATCGTCGCTTGAAAAACGTTTTGTTCTAAGTGCAAATTTGTTGTTTTTGAGAAAAAAGCATGTAAAGATTTAGTATTGCATAACTTTTTTATTTATTGTCGGATTTTGAAAATTTAAAAAGTACTAAACGTGATGTCGAGAGAACATCTCAATATCGTTAAAGATGTAAAAACCTAAAAAAAACATTTGGAGATAGAACAGTCCTTGTAACTTTTTTTTCAGAAATTGTTAAAATCAGAGTGTTTAATGTGACTTAGAACCAGAGCTGCATCAGTACTAAGGGTGTAGTACTTAAGTACCAGTACCAGTACTTGGCAAATTATGCAGTACCATTACCAGTACCAGTACTAGATTTTAGCTCGATACTGCAGTACCAGTACTTTTTTTGGTCAAGTAATTAAGTATCAGTACCATTACTTTTATATATTCATCAAAGTTTGAATAAATACAGTGTCAAACAAATAATTGCAAATATTATTCAGCAAAGAAATAAAATCATAATTTACTTTAAAGTTAACATAACATATTTACAACTTTATAGTTTTAACATACTTTTTACAAACAAAATTTTCAACATATATTCATGTCATATCTAATTGTTTAGTAACCAGTCAACTGTATAAATAAAATGCAAACATCTTTCATTTGAAACACAACAGTCTTTAGTTGCCTTTCACACCTTCACACCTCTGTTCAATTTATACCAAAGTAAATATAACTTTTTATGGTGCTAACAATATCACTTTTTTCACTTGAAATGGGCTTATTTAGAAGAAAAGAAATTAATTAGTGTTTATTTTGCTCTTTTACTAGTAAATACAAAGTAATAAAAGATTTTAATAAGGATTTTTAGGGTAAAGAGTTTTTGAGTCTGTTTATCTTAGTTTAATTTTTACTTAAAGTCTTTGGTGTTTTTTATGTTGAATATGTTAACATTTGAAGGAATATTGCAGCAAATTATATTTAGATTTGACAACTTACTTTTTCACAAAAAAATAAAATATAGGTAATGTAATTTACAGCTTTATTTTATGAGAAAAATTGATGCTATTTTTAATTTTTATCAAACCCAAAAGTACTGGGTAATGCAGTAGCAGTACCACTTTTTAAGACAGTAATGCAGTACCAGTACCAGTAGTAGCAACATTTTGTAAGAGTAATTCAGTATCAGTACCAGTACTTGCAAAATTGCTGCAGTACGTACTGCAGTACCAGTACCAGTACCAGTAATGCAGCTCTGCTTAGAACATTATGTCTTTTAGGTTGAATTGATTTATATCATATCAAACAGTATGTTTTATCTTTAAAAGGCTGCCAAAAAAGCTCTCAGCTAGTTATCCCTTGATTAGTTGACTTTGACACTACACTATTTCTTAGACCATATGTATCCAACAACATGAACTATGACATTCGAAATCTTATTAAAATCCTTAAATCCATTACATAATTAAATGACATTTAAACAAATAATTAAAATAAATAAAGGTAAAATACTCCACATAAATTTTGTAAACATTTTATCTATATTTATAACTTTGGTCACATTCAAAGTGATTCAATATCTGGAAAAAGAAAGTTATAGCGGCAAACGGGAATAGAAAACTTTCAAATTTTCTAGAATGCTGGAAAAATCGTTCAAGATTTTTTTAATGAAAATTCAAAAGATGGTCATATTCAAATTCCTTCCAAAAGTATGAAATAGTAGTAATTATTTTGTTATGCGCTTTAAACAATCTGTTTGTGTTGGTAAGAAGTTCTTCTAATTGAAGGTATGTAAAAATGTTTCTATAACTTAAATAGGCAATGGAAACATATCTGATAGAAAAGACTTAAAAGTTGGAGCAGGCATGACTTATATTTGTCGTGTGCAAAAACATTTCAAACACAATGCTATATAAATATTCATTTAGAAATTCAAAGTCAAATTACAAAACAAACAAAATATACGTCATTTGAAGAATATTTTTCTTCCTTCTGTCTTTGGTATAAAAAAAATTTTCTTTAAAGCAATCTATTAGTTATATAACATTAACGCATTCGAAAATATATATTATATGTAAACGTATAATATCTATAAATTTTCATAAAGGCCCTTTTTGCCCCAGAAATGCTTTTATCTTTATCTCTCAAAAGCCAGATATTTGGAGTTCTGTTATAGTTTCCAAAATATTACACATTGGTCAGTAACCTAAACCATCTTATGCTTTTGTTTCATATTGGCAAAGAGAACAGTCAATTTCTTAAACTCATATGTGTTTGTTATAAAGATAAGTAATTGGTTTCTGAGACAGAATGTGCCTTTAGTTAAAGAAACTTCAGAACATATAACACAATTTCTTTTTTACGAATTTGTTTGATGAAATTGTATGATCACAGTTGTTTCTATCCGAAAATACACATCCGAAATAACGTTCAAATCATGATCAGTTTTTCTGATTGTTTAATCACATGCAGTAAATTTACAGGACTTAATACTAAAATGATTGGAGGGAATGAATGAATCCATAATATCATTTAATATTTAGTATTAATATATGAAATAAACTACAAACAATCTAATTCAAAATGTTTCGTATAACATGGCGGGTGTCCTGCTATCACGTGATTTTATGCTATGTTTTGATACGATACTTTTGGATTTAGAACAGTATGTTACATACATCCCACAGGTCACGTGACATTTATCGATGATATGATTAGTCCAGTTAGTTAGAACAGTCTATTTATCTAGACAATCTTATTTTGTGGAGATAGAACAGGATGGTTTCGTTTTCATTTATTTATGACTGAAGCACTAATATAACATGCTAAGGAGGTAGAACAGTCCATTACTGATAAAATTGTTTTTGGAAAATTTGGAGATAGAACATTACAGTTTTCAAGCGACGTTATGTACGCTTTGTCCCTCCTTTGCTCACAGATAAGCAGAAATAAACAAGGCTAAGGCTGACGTCAAAAGTTTCAGCAAATCTTGATCCATGTGATCATAATTGGTCGGAAGAAACAGATACATATAGAAACCTGGAGTTATTGTATTTTTTGTTCAGATATATCAAAAGCATTGTACTGAAGTTATGTAACAAAGGGAAAATTTTCATGATTGTGCTACTTTTTTGGATGGACTACAGGCTCGTTAAGGACTATAAGACGGTATGATTTAGAAGTACAACACCCACAAAAACTTAGATGTATAATGTGTGAATTCTACTTTCTCTTGAATTCGTGAACCTTAATTTTGGATGTACAGGATAGAACATGTTCATGTTCCTTCTTGTTATTCCTTGTGTGCAGTCCATCCACGACGATAAGTGACAAATTTCAGAAATCTACATTTACAGATACATCAGTAAGTTAATACTGCAAGGGATCTATTTGAAGGAAAATGTGGTGGATGAAATCATGATTTATATAATAGAGAATGCAAGTTTTGGATTGCTTTGTAAATATTACATCTCATCTTTATTTTTTGTTGGACTGCTAGAACCTCATGTCTTTGAAATGTTTAAAATACTACAATTAACAATCAACTCAATTCTTCGGAAAAACGCATTAATGTTAATATTAAGATAATCAAATTAAAAGTAAATAATGACCTTAATTGTTAGAATCGTAAAGAAACAGTATATAAAACATATACAATGTATGTTGAATTACATTATGTAACAAAACTACGTTTTTTTTATTTCTAGTTCAATTGTATTTGCTAAAGGCATGTTCATTATATATAAGAAAAACGTTGCATCTAAAGAAAATAATTTCCTTTTCTTCATTATTTTTGAATTATAAATAGTTCCTTTACATCAAACCTAGACTAAATATGTGGTTTGCATCCAATAAATACTACCAAATCTTCAATTCATTACACAAAGAATGTAATATTCTCTGTCTGCGTAATAAAAAAATGTTAACCACTGACAAAATAAATACCTCTAATGATATAAACATTTGTCAAATCTCCCTTGTCAAATAAGACAAGAGCACCGCTAGGCGGAGCATTAAATGCCTGAAAGGGTCTTTTAGTACGGATGAAGCATTTGTAAGACATGGGAATTAGCTGTTCATCCTATAAAATTTTACAGCTGTAGGTTGATTAATACTTAAGTTATTAAAAATGACCGTACCCTTAGACATTGTGACCATTAAATTAATAGGGGTCTTCTACCTAATATGGACAATCATCGTAAGAAGTTTAAATATTGTGGGCTAAATGGAACTTTAGTTATGCTCCGGCAAATGA
This sequence comes from Ruditapes philippinarum, assembly GCF_026571515.1. Classification (NCBI taxonomy): domain Eukaryota; kingdom Metazoa; phylum Mollusca; class Bivalvia; order Venerida; family Veneridae; genus Ruditapes; species Ruditapes philippinarum. The sequence continues at coordinate 8,326 of NW_026866089.1, read as the reverse complement.
TTTCAATTTTAAGGTGAAATAGTGACCTTGACCTTGACCTCGTGACCCAAAAATCAATAGGGGTCTTCTATCCAATATACAACCTCATACTATGATGTTTGAATATTGTGGGCCAAATTGAACTTTAGTTATGCTCTAGAAACTGCTTTCAGTATAAAGGTAAAATGACTTTGACCTTAGACCTTGTGACCCCAAAGTCAATAGGGGTCTTACATCTAATATGAACAATCATCCTTTGAAGATTGAATATAGTGGGCCAAATGGAACTCACGTTATGCTCCGGAAACTGTTTTTAGTTTTAAGGTAATTGTGATCTTGACCTTGGACCTAGTGACTCAAAAATCAAAAGGGGGTTTTTGCTTAAAATTAATATCCTATGAAGTTTGAATATTGTGGGCCTTATGGAACTTAAGTAAGTCTTCCGAAACTGTTTTCAATATTGACCTTGTGACCCCAAAATCAATAGGGGTCTTCTACCCAATATATTCAATCATCCTATGAAGCTTGAATATTGTGGGCCAAATGGAACTTAAGTTATGCTCCGGAAACAAAATTGCTAACGAGCGGACACAGACAGAGAGACGGACGCCAGGGGATATAACATAATATGCCCTTTCGGGCATATAAGAGTAGTAAAAGAAGTCAAATCTACAGTTTCAAGTTTTACCGTAATTAAACATCACTTCCCCCGATATGTTAAAACAGTAAAATCTAGCTTGGCCATTATATTAAAGTGGACATGCACCCCTAAGTAAATGTAATAAATGGCCAAACTCTCAAAGTAAAAATGATACAGCAGTCAACCTTCTCATGGCAAACATGATAAAGTGCACAAACCTCTCTTGACAAACAAGATAAAGAAGACAAAACTCTCATGACACACCGATAAAGTTGACAGCATTCTGGCAAATATCATTTAACAGGCAAACCTCTCATGGCGAACATAAAAAGTAGATACACCTCTAATAGTTAACATGTTACAGAAGTCAACCCTCTCATGACAAACATGATAAAGTAGACAAACCTGTCAAGAATAATATAATAAAACAGGCAAACTTCTGATGACAAACATGATTAAGTAGAAAAACCTCTCATTGCTTAACAAGATACAGCAGTGAAACCTCTAATGAAAAAGATGATCATGTAGACAAACGTCTCATGTCAACTATGATAAAGGTATCAAACCTCTCATGGCGACCATGATTAAGAAGACAAACCCCTCATTACAAATATCTTAAAGCAGGCAAACCTCTTCTAGTAAACATAATATAGTTGACAAACATTTCGTCGCAAAAAATGATAAAGAAGACAAGCCTCTCATGGCAAGTAAAATAAAGGAGGGAAATCATTCATTGCAAACATGATAAAGTAGACAAACCTCTTGGTAAATTTAATAAAGCAGGGATATATTTCGACAAACTTCTCACGGTAAATGATAAACCAGGGAAATTGTTCATGGCAAACATGATAAAGTAGACAAACTTCTCATGCAAACATGATAAAACATTTAAAGTTCTCATGGAAAACATGAAAAAGCAGTCAAACTTCTCATGGCAAACATGACAAAGTAGACAAACCACTCATGGCAAATATAATAGGGCAGACAAACCCCTGATGACAAATTAGATAAAGAAGATAAACATTCATGGGTAAAATGTGATAAAGAAGTAAACGCCTCACTTACATACCTGACAGTATAGTCAAACTTTCAATGGTAAAATACATTTAAAGGCAGACAAAGATCAATTTGCCATTATGATAAAGCACTAAAACTTCTTATGATAAATATTGTCGAATGTAAAATCGAAATAATGTGTACTCGCTGCAGATTTGTATGTTTTAAAGCAAAATCTTTACTCCAACAGTTTCTTAACTTCATAAGATAAAATTTCACAATGACTTTAACGTCAAAGAGCAGAAACAAATAAACAGTTGTCTTTGCGAATAGGTTGTACTGTAACAGTATATACGCGTCACTTATCAAGAAGTAAAATCTTCCCTGACATCAATAATTTAGAAGTAATATCTCAAATACCCTTTGAATGAGCAGTGATAATGATATTTTATTTCAATTGTGCTGAAGTAGCCTTTATATTTCCAGTAAATATTCAATGTTTAAATCTATATGGCTATAAAAATCTTTCTTCTATTCATAAAAACAACAAAACATCCACTGACTTATAATAATAAATAGTCAATACTAGTCTATCAATTCGTGCTATACTTTAACTATTGTTATTTGTACTTTACACTTATTGACTATTAATCAATTAAATATGAAATGATATTCCCCGGTATAATGTCATATGCAATTGTTTCTATATCAAAATTATCCAAACAAAATCCCTCCATCCCTTAGGCAAACCAAGATATGTAAGAGCAGACCCCTTAACCCTAAAAAGTTGTTAAATGTACATGTCAAGACTACATTTAAGCATTACGTAGGTTAATACAGAAATGATACTACATATGTTGTAAATAAATGCATATGTTTCGTTTATAATTGAATCGTAAATCGGTTAATGTCACACTCTAATGCATGCTGAATATACCAACTTCATTTTTACTTTTTTTCTACTTTTTTTTAAATAAAACATTCAAGTTAACTTTCAGGTAATTCTTTCATTTTTATTTAAACTTTTACAATTTCTTCATCACAAATTGAGCATATTTCTGATAATATAAAACATACCGTAAGTTCTTCTCGCCTAGTTTTTAATGTTTATCCTGGGCTTTGTGCGGCCATCTTGACGTGTCTCCAATGTAATGGTTTTTGAAAAGGTTTTCATCCTTCAGGTTAACATGTAATTAATACATCGTTATTGTATTTTTTGTATTTCGAAACGTTCGCAATTGGATGTAAAACTACCTCCTCGTGACTTTATTGTTTAAAAATATCGACCAATCGTTGCGCATTTAGTGAATAGGACAACCCTTTACGGCGTTTATTTGTTTGAATATAAATACGATACTTAAATATCGCCGGCATGGATTGACTATAACTTAATATCACAGTGCAGCGACGCCATGAAATAAAAATTAAAAAAATGACTAATGTAATATAGCGAACTGAATTATAACTACAATACAATTAAAATATGAAATATATAAAAAAAATATTGTAAAATATGATCCATAAACGAAAAGCACTTAAACGCTTTTCATTCAAATTGAGCTATGAAAAGCATAAAATTACGATTTTCAATTTATTTCAAAGTATATGTATTAACTATCTTTGCATACATTGCTTTAAGGTGCCCCAGATCATTCATGTAAGAAATTCAAATGTTATGTTTTTAGGCTTTAAAATCTCAGTGGAGCCCCTTTAAACATAGCTTACATAAAATGTATATACAATGTATTAAAAGATAATTTTATGTCAATCTGATGAAAAGAAAAGAGGATGTAAATGTTGACAATTTCGGCATATATTTCAAGCAAAAACTGTCAAATGTTAAGCGCTTTAAAGGGATTACCCATTTTCAGATTTCTAATCTGAACATGCTGGTAGATAATGAATAAACATGATGTTTATATGCAAAATAAATTACTAATTGATTGTAGATTATGGTATATTATCAATACCAAACACACATTGAATTAGTTGAACTGAAACATAAAGTAGATATAAAACATATAGAATTTTTATCAGTCACTTAAAAGTGTAAAAGGGTGAGAACATTTTCGGTATCTATTAAAAAAAGTGTATTTTCTGTGTATCCATGGGATTTCAAAATATTAAATCTGAACCTGATGATAATTAATTAGTATGCTTATTATATAGAAAATAAATTATTAATTGATTACTTATTAACATCATCCTAAATACTCAACAGAAAAAAGTACAATTTGACTTGGATACCTCATCCTTGCTTTGCCTTGTACCCTGCCCTATTTATATTTGGTGTCATTTGGCTCCTTGCCTGGGGTTCTGTGTTGCTGGGTCTTGTTGGGGGTTGCGTTCATTAATCGCGGCCTTTCGTTCATTACCTTTCTTTTATATTTTATTCATGGTAATAAAACGTAGCCAATTGCCAATTAGTTCATATTTTGAACAATGTGTACAAATATGATAAACAAGATCAAAAAGGAAAGACGTCGTTCAATAAACGCAACTTCCACGCGACTCAGTAACAAGAACTAGCGCCAAGGAATCTAGGAGGACCCCAATCAAATAGAGGAAAGGGTGCAAGTGAGAGCACGTACAGGCTTATCACTGAAATGTTACATAAGGAGTAAGAAGAGGGGGGCGAAGTAAAGAAAAAAACAGACGAAAAAACAACAAGGGACACAAACACAAGTGTCATTAAACTGTTTGAAACAACAAGACATAAATCTCAGGAACACAAAGGGGCGCCGCACTGGAACGGTCAACGGCATAAGTACTACTGGGGTTTTTAAACCGGTAAATGGTGCACCAAACCTCATACCTAGCCCCACTATGTTCCTATTAACGATACCGTGTAAATAAAATGAATCCATGCCGACTGAAATGCTTTCATTTGTCATAGTTACAACAGGTGAAATAAGTAAAACACCAAAATGATCATAAAGAAACATAAAAGAAAACTAAATGGCCATAACAAAAGTACTTAATGTCTTAAAGGAAGACAGAGCAACAAGAAAATCACCTACAAGGGCCCGACGAAGCAAGACAGAAGACGAACATTAAGGCAATTCAGTCACAAAGGGCCTTAAGAACTGTCCATTATGTAGAGTATCCCACTTGGTTCGTCAGATGTAATCAAAAGAGCAAAGCGTAGTGTCCAACTGTAAAAGGGTTGAACACTAAGCATGCAGTATGTCTTAAAATAGATGGGACATAACCTCTTTTAATAAGACGTTTAATTATTTTAGAGAAAAAACAAACAGCAGAAAAATTACAATGACCCAAAATTTTCCGAAGTCTGTAAATCACTTCGCAATAAAAAGCAGGCTGGCTAATTCCTTGTCGCAGAAGTGTTTTTAAATCACTGTTAAATTTTCAAATTAAGTCAAAATTACGATAAAATGTTTCCGTAATTTATGATAGCGGTAGCCCTGTTTTGAGGCTTGATCATGAAGATTATGTTTTGCCTAACTATAAAACGAATATATTCCAATTTATTTAATAAAAGGTGTTGTATGCTTCACTAAAGTAAATTTGATACAGACACATTTTACATCTTGAATAAAAAACTAATTCTTGTATGCACCTTATTAACACAAAACTTTAAAGAAACCTCCATTATTAACATACATAATATATACATATAAGTGGTTATCAATGTTATGTTGCGTATTGTTTATGTGAATTTTGTAGAGTAAAATGAGGTACTAGTTTGAAATAAAGTTATATAAAATGAACATTTCATCCTCCCATAATCCTGTAAAGTTGTATTTTACAGGTATCATTCTATCTTTTATAGAAGAAAAAAATGCTCAGCTTTTGAAAAAGGATGATATAGTTGACAGTTTACTACTATCGTTACCCGATACTTAGAAAACAATATTCACAATTAAGTATTATTACACAAACGCAATAGTTTTATCGCACTTTTGTTTTGTCGCCATCGCATTATCGCACTGTCGTCGTCACGTTATCGCACTTTCGCCATCGCATTATCGCACTGTCACCATCGCACTGACGTATTGTTGTCATCGCACTATCGCACTGTTGCCCTCTGGATTTAAAAGTTTAACCACGATGGACTTAACGGTATTCCGTAGTTTATCTTAAGAATAAGCTGTATCTTTATACATACATATATATGACATGAAGAAGACATTTGTTTTTGAACTGAACAAAGATTTAAGCTTATAATATCAATTTTCATCTTGAAAAGACATCACACTAAAGAAACTTTCCAGTCTTTTAGTAACATGAAAAGATGCTTACAAAAACATGTTACCTACACATATATTTGGCATAGTAAAAGTGATATTTTTTTTTGGAATGTCAAGTACTGATTTAAAATAATTTCTACTTATCGTAAGATATGATAACAAAAAAGATTCCATTTAAAACGTAAAATGTGGGGCCACATACCTCAGTTTATATTTCTATTAATTTTAAACGTTCACTCATTGTTATCTATTTCAAAGATCATAAACTCAATTTACCAAAAAAAAATTGAAAGAAGGACCGATCTTATTAGACAAAATATATGTAGCCATAATTATATGATAAATGGTTTATATAGCTATATTATAGGCTTGAACTAGAGTAAGTGTCTTGAAATTCAATATCCACTGCCCGGTTAAAAATCTGAGGTTTCGTTTTGGAAGTTTGTAGATGTAGATACACAAAAAAACTTTAAGAAGACACCTGATTATAAAGTTATCAAAGGGAAATGGAATGTTTACCTTACCATTAAAAACAGCAAATACGTGACTACGTTTCAAATTTCATATGTTTACAAATTTTAGAAAACGCTGGTAATTTGAACAGTTAAGGCATTAAAAGTATTTGGTTAAACACGCAAAATTTAAAACCAAAATAACATCATAAACAGTTTAAAAACTTAAGCCTATAAGGTGTTGGCTACATTTTAGTACCAGAAAAGAATCTATCAATATATTATTGCTTATTCATATAAAAATCAAATCAAACATGGGATTTATAGATCCCCAAACTTACAAATTAATATGTAACTATGCACATTGGATTTTTCTTGATTGTATATTGTTTTTTTTAAATAAAAAACGAGTAAAGATGATAAAATGAGTTAAAAAAGACTTTGCTTACAAATATAGAAACGTGCAGCCTTGCCCAAGGAAAGAAAATGTATATAAGATGTAAGCATTTCTATTACATAATTTGATATGATAATGTTTTGTTCGTTTGTTTGTTTTGGGTTTTACGTCACATCAACACAGTATAGGTCATATCGCGACGTTCCAGCTTTACTGGTGGAGGAAGACCTCAGGTGCCCTTCCGTGCATTATTTCAGGCACGAACGGGCACCTTAGTAGAACCACCGACGTTCCGTAACCTAGCTGGATAGCTTCCTCACATGAAATAATCCAAAGTCCCTGTCGGGATTCGAACCCACAGCGGTGAGGGGCAAGTGGTTTGAAGTCAACGACCTTAACCACTCGGCCACGGACGCCCATATGATAATGTGAACATGTTTTTTTTTGTACTACAATGGAACATAAGGTATGGTGTTTTCTACATGAGATATTTTAATGTATTCAATCACTTTATAATTATCCGCTTACACAGCCACTCGTTAGTCAATTAGGTTGATAAAATGTATTTGAATGCAGATACGTAGAAGAAGTCTTAATAAAGAAAAAGTCGATGATTTTTTTCATCAAACTATATCTATCAGTTCAAACCCTTAAAATTTCTTGGACCTTTTCAAGATAGGTAAGAATTTAACTTTCGGCGAAATTTCAAAACAGGATTTGTTTATGTACTTTTTCTTATTCATTAAATAATTTAGCATATCTATATGCATGTTAAATTACAGTAATTACTAAATATATGCTGTGGTTTAAAGGTATCTTGAAATAATACACATAAATACAGGTTGTCCAAACACACACCGATAATGTTTTGCTCTAGATTAAAACTTTCTGAATTTACGATTTCAATTTTTCTTATGATTATAATTGCAGTAACTCATACGGCAGAAAATAAAATAAAATAAAATCTTTCACGGCTCAGACATATCTACAGTAAGGCGAAAAGCGACAGATTAAAAACAGCAAAACAACTTTGAATATTATTGTTTTCTCAGTATTATACAGGATTTAAGATACAATTTTAAAATATATTTGTTTCAGGACGTGTTTGACAAATGTAGCATATTTCTATAGCATCTGCTGCATTTTTGTTTGAGATTAATTCAATAGCAGAAAATCTCTCAGTTATGTTATTCGTAACCTTTTTTAGAAATGGGTCAAGAACCTGTACTCCAGATCTTCAGCTGTAAGGAATAAAAATTTATATATTTATATAAGGAAAACATTTCCAACATTTCCATTGCTGGCATTTGTATATAATCTCGTTTTAAATGTGTGTTTTCATCACTTCTATATGAAAGTGTATTTTGGTCACCTACAATCATATTTATGACAGCCATGAATCTTTAACAAAGGTTTTTCTACACCAGAGAGAGTTTATCAGCTTTTTAATGAGCATGACAATCATCTTCATTGATTTTCTTTTCCAAATTACTCCAAAGTTGTTTCCCTTTTTTCATAATTTTATTAAAGTTGGTATAGCTTTCACTTACAATGCAAGCCGACGACCTCATTTACCAGGAAACCAAAATAGTCCAATTTGAGTGGACCTTACTCGTTTTTAAATACCATACACAAGTGGTACTATGTCCCC
>NW_026866088.1:0-11831 GCF_026571515.1 Ruditapes philippinarum | reverse complement strand
CAAGGTTATAGTAACTTACGCTAACAGTTTTGCCGAGATGAAATAAAAGTAGTGATTAAATCTTTCTATTTACAATACATTTTTTTTGCATTTTGCACTTTATGATATCTACCACATTAGATCTATCACTACTGATTAAATATTGAAGAGGAAATATATAAATAAATATTGTAGATCATTTTCACTGTCAAGTTAATTTGCAATAAGCAATAAGCGGTTTTTTTTTTCAAGCAAAAATATTTTCAAAAAGCCACGGTCAAAATAAAAATTTACATTCAAAAATAAAACACCAACGCTTTATCAGTAAAAATTGACAAAAAAATCGTAAAACAATGTTGATCTACTAAATCTATTCAGTGATAAATTACCATTCAATTTCTTCATTTCTCAAGTATAGTTTATGGTTTATCATTCCATCAAACGTAAAATAAAATCGGGTTTGCATTTCAATTGGCAGACAAATAAACACGAAGAAAAAAAATATCATCATTCTCGATACACAAAAGCGAACAGAATTTTTTTCCTCTTGTAAACATGAAATATTTGCACCGAATAGCATTTCAAAACATGATCCGCTGTTTTACAGTAAGTTGACGAGCGTAGAAAATGTCAACAATTGATATTTTCCTACTGTGTAGATATCGTTTGGAGAAATAAACCATGAAAGCTTTTTTCAATATTTTTTCAAACATGTCCAATAAAAATTTGATCTAAATACATTTTGTCACAAGCAAAATAGTAACATCATATTGACTATATTTCACAAAAAAAATAAATCTAATCGCTAAAATATTTAAAATCTCTTATTCAACCGTAGATCTACTCCGTAAATTTGACAAATAAATTTGTCAATCCTGCCGATCAACAAGAAAATATTCAACTTGTTTACATGCTTTAAAATATTGAAAATAAACATTAGGTCTTTAAATGATTCAATTTGAAATTCGACATAAGACTCATGATGATAGATCTACGAAAATGAAATCAAAATTCAACAACATCAATCTCACGAAGTAATATAAACTTCAATCTCTCGAAGAAAATCGCATTTTGACTTAAAATCCATTGATATTGTCAAAAGAAAAATTCGCCAGAGTGAAAAGTATAAACAAATGTCACATACCTCATAAAAAATTAGTAAATATCCAGTAATAATCCACCTTAAATTAAATTTTTTAACACAGCAATTTCCAACACGGCCGAACATTTTAAAAGCGAGACTTGTTATGACCCGTTTGAACGTTTTCCTATTCGATTCTATACTGATGACGTAGTATTGATGACGTCACATTATAATTATTTTCTTAGAACTATCAAAGGCGAGCTAATTAGCGCCATATTAATCGATAGAAATATATTGTGTATCATTGAAAACGAAATGACTTTGACAATTAAAAAAAAAGAGTAAATCAAATAAAAAAGAGGAGAAATATACCGACTGTGCCGTATTTAGCCTAAATACTGAAGAAAATCTAAATAAAAACAATAGACGACCTCTTTTACATACATTTTACGTTTACGAAGGGTTTATTCATTTTCTGAATATTACCTATCACATGTTGTCCAACATTGTACGGTCATTTCACAAGTAAAAGCAAATTTACTGTACATAAACTTATTCAGTGCGGGTTTTGATAGCATCGGATTGTATCCCCTTGATTATCAAGCGTCGTTTGTTTGACTTTGTTGTTGTGAGAAATTCAGGAATGGAAACGTTTATTTTCAACCGATTTTTGGGGCGTTTCAAGAAAATAAAGGTAAGCAAGTGTGTTAGATCGGGTTAGATCATTAACTATTAAAACGATAAACAACTTCATATGAAATATCTAGCTTGTTTTATTGATTTCATGCTTGTGGTCATAAAACTGTGTCAACAAAAAATGTAAACAACAGCTTTTGATCATGCATGCTGAATGATACAACAGTTTGACATTTCACTCTGACATTTGAAATATTAAATCAAAAGTAGTCTGTAGAAATGAAAATTGTTTCTGACACTGTATATCTAAAATTGCCAGGGTGCTTGAATGACTATTTCAATTTGATCAGAAATGAATTTGTCTGTAGAAAAACAGCAGCTGTACAGTATAGATAAATTTAATACTGACTCTACTCATTGAGTGTTCTTACTGCTCTTAAAACAGTACTGTAGAGTAGTTTAGGGATACAAACTGAACATATCTCTGATCATTTGTGTAACAATTGAGTAAAACACTGAATTATCAGAAATACAGGCTTGTCATGAATGAAAATATATGTATATTTATTTCATACAGAAATTTGCAAGCATTCAAAGCAAAACACACCCTGTAAATAGCATACTGACTTGAAGAACAGGACAGATTAATCTTTTTTGGATCACAGTATCAAGTTGCTGGACTATTTATTTTCATTTGCATGCTTTTTCATGAAACAGCAAGCAAATTTCAATACAAGTTTGAATAATTAATACAGGTACATATCTCAAAATTTCTCACAAATTGTGTTTTTGATGCCATATGGCATTTGTTTTTGATGTAATTGTTTCTTTTTATACCCCATGTCAATGTATATGCATTTTGTCTCCTTTATTTCTTACATCATGACTGAATTAACATCAAATTTCTGAAACTATTTTCAGAAACATGGTCAAAATGTTGGTGGTTACTAAGATGAACAATTGAAAAACATCAGTGGCTGGAAAAAAATCAAGTCATGTGCAGTGACTAGAATGAATACAACACAAATTATCAGGTAAAATACTTTTTTTTTTCAAATAAATTGATAAGTATTTTGGTCATTTATTTGCTGAACTTGACATTTTCACTCTGGAAAATGAAATTTTGTATATGTTTGAATATGTTAAGATAGAATTGTAGGTGATTTTCAAAATTATAAGACACAGTACAAAGACACACTTAACATTTAATTTCAATATTTTCTTTTTCAGATTGGAATCTTCTGTAGTATTGAGAGTGGATTTTTTTACAATGGACCAGACCTCATGATTAATGTACAGCTTATTTGATAAAAAGATGTCAGTAGCAAATATTCTCTTTGTGCTGCTATTTTATCCAACAGTATTTGACTGTTATGATAAGTTTTGAATTTTTTTCACCATACTTGAATTACATCATCCAATTTCACACACACCTGTAGATTGTTCTTGCTTCTTTCACGTTATTTGACAAAGTAAACAAAAACAGGAAATTGACTGTAAAATATTCATTTTTATCAATTTGGAGAACTTTTCTATGTTTTTCACCATGTATCAATATTAATCTAAGCTGAATTGTTGTTCAAATGAAGATCTATAAGCCTATTATTGACAAATAGGTGAACAAAATCTTTATATGACATGCAATATTGTATGTTGAAAATATATTTATCATTGTTAGGCATTTATTTCATTCATTCTTCCAACCAGATAGTGTCAAACTGAAATTTATTTGCTTGTTTTGTACAATAAACTGGATGTTAATCAATGAAATCACTGAATAGTAAAAAAAATGTGTTCCCTGAGTGACAAATAATCTTGCCTATGTAAGAAAAGTCATTTTCAGTAGCAAATGTTGTAAAACAAACTATTCCGCAATCCTATTTTGTCTTTTTTATTTGCTAAAGAACACATACTTTCTTAAATCAAATAAAAATGCATATCATCTTTAAATATTAGTTCATTTCTATACTGTTTCATGAGTTTTGAAGCAAATATCCATTTTCATTGAGACAAAAAATCTGAAGTACTGCTGTTTTTCTTCAAAATCTTTGATTAAATGTATGAAATAAAGTAGTCAGAATCATATATTTCTTTCAGACCTTGTTCCAGGTCATTTTCATATAGCTGAGCATAAAAGTGTAGCCTTGTTTTCATTCAAGAGGTCACAGTTAGAGTTATGGTAAGTTGTTTTCAGTTAATATGAGAATTTAATATAATTGACATCATGTTTATATCTCCACCTTTTTGTTTTTCCTTGGGGGTAAGTTATATTAAATTTCACTATTTTACATCAACATGATGTTAACATGTCAATTTATTTGAAATGCAGATAAATTTCATAAGTTTTATCTGTTATGTGCATTTTATTGTTATACTTTGACTCAATGTCAGTCCATTTTACATTCTTGATTACCATATAAAACACTGGATTTATTTCATCTCAAATAGTTAGCTAAATTGTTAAATGTTTTACATATTTTTTTATTTTATAGTTTCAATGATTTCTTTTTTTTTTGTTTTCAGGTTGAAAAGGACAGTTAGAACTGTGGAAAAATTATTGGTGATAGAGAAATAAAAATTCACACAAAAAAAATATCCAGATATTGTCAGAAAGCATAAGATGTTGGAATGAAATAAAATTCATGTCTTCAAATTATTTTGCATTTTATTGTTAATTTCAAACATGCATGCCCAAAAAAGATTGTTCAAATAGCCTAAAACACCCCGGCCCAAACAAGGCGGGGGGGGTCTAAAAAAGAGGTGCCCCCCTAAATATTATCATCAGATTTTTTTACATATCAACTATATACCATACACCAGTACTGGAAAAATATTGAACTTGAAAAAAATGCGTTTACGTTCGTAAACAACTTCTGTTGCATGATAGTGTCCTTTTATTTGTCATTGTGCCCTTTTAAGAATATATCACAAGTACACACAGCCTTGTCAATATTTACCTTCTCGAACTTGCTAAAAGATAAAGATCATAGTGGTTTCATTTAAATTGATTAATAAAGAACATGTACGTTATGTCTACTAAACAGCAACATAATGACAAAATATATAGACGTTGACAAAGTGATCAGAGATGATAAGTGTGTACCAAACTTTTTTTGTAGACTAGATACCAAAACGTAAATAATAGATGAAAATGGTTAAATAGAAATGGATATGCATGATAAAATTGTATTAATTAACATCTAGATTAAACCTGTGTTTTAGATCAATACATGAACATGCACAAATTTACTGATGTTTTAAAGTTCACCTTATTTCACTTTGAAAACTGTCACCATATTGAGACATTGATGTCTTTTTGTGTCCAACAAGTTGTCCAACAATCAAATAATATCTTAAAATAGAGCCTTGTCATAATTAAACTTCTTGTACTTGCAAACAGATGTAAATCAAAGTGAATAAATAGGTATTAACCTTGTACATTTTGTTTAGTATTTTGATGGGGCCAAATCAGTTACTTAATAAAAAAATAGCGTGAATAATAGCGTTAAGAAGCGAGAAGAAGTTGTTGTGACTTCACAGGACATCATACAATATGTTTTGATATATGTTTTCATGTGTATAGATTAAAATTAAAAGTACATTTTGTAAATTTATATGTGAATCTATGGTTTTATTACCTTATCTGTTGAGTAACACTTTTCAAAGCAATATACTTATAACATAATATAAATAATTTATGGTTGTTTTATGTTTGTGAACATACGTTCGAATATCTTTTAATTATTTCTAGGAAACCTGTAATGTACTGAAAAGTCTCGTAAACTTATGTCACTTTAATGTACAAAGGCAGTGGCCATATGTTACTCATACATGTTTTATTGACAAACGCCACTCTGGCCTGTCTAGCATTACCTCAATTTAACATAAATGTATAGACAACAACTTAAAGCCAAGACTATTATAAAAATGCTAAACAAAATAAATTTTTCAGACAATAATTTGTTTCCCCCCGATAAGCAAATAAATTGTACTGTTAGTGGGACGGGTATACCAGCCTAGTAGTTAGCGAAAGGGTACTCTATGCAACTTGTTAACTTAATTAGTAATTGAGTTTTAAAGTGACCTACATACCCTTCATATTATACTACATATACTACTACATAATCTGAGTAGTCTTTGCCGCGTCGAGATAAAATATATCGACAAAGACATAATGTGCTTCATCTTAAATACACTTGCAATTACGCATACTCCCAAAATAAAAACACGATTTAACAAACTTTTGTTGTTTTAATGTTGTATACTAGTCTGTGAAGAAAATAATCTTGTAGGTAATGATAATTAAGAATCGTTAATCATTTGCAATTTTGCTAGTGTATCAAGAATCAAATTTTGTAACAGATTGTGTACTTTTAATTTACATTTAAACGAAAAGTAAAGACAAATGATGGATTGGCAATTTAAAAGAGAAATACACCATAACATTTATAGCAATGTTACAAAGACATAACGACAGATCGCTGACATTCCTACTTAATGCTATGGCATAATGACAACAAAAGTGGTACACATTATCAAAAGGTGCCCGTCATACAAATTTTTGTCTGTATCTGAACAGTCCCATTGTATTATATGTGCCTTCGGTGCCAAAATTGGTGTTCCTCCCAATTCGATAGCTTTTCTAAACAACTTGCTACCAGAAAGGAAGCTGATCACCACAGCATCTTGTCGGGTACTAAGCTATTTGACAGAAAACCCTCTTTTACTGCGAGAGAACATTTTATGCAATTAAACAATTTATAGCAGACGACAATCTGCCAAGCATATGTTTTGTAAACTGGTGGTTTTAAAAAAACCCAGTGAAGAACCTTGAAAGATTATATCATTTTACATGCTAGCTGGCTTTTTACCGTTTGGATTATTCTGCTTTATCATGTGATTCAAATATTTAAAAACTTGTTGTTGTTTGGTAATGTGGTCTTACTATAATTGTACTGACAACTGTTGTGAAAATTAGTTTTCTTAAGTAAAAACCCTCAATAAAGACCACCACCGGGCTGGATCAAAGGGGTATTTATGGCGGGTGGTCTCATTTGTGGATATTCTTCTTTGTGGATTTCAATATTAATTATTATCTGATGTACTTATTTCACATTTCAAATAAAAAATTATTATGATCAATTTTGAAAATATTGAAAAAAGAACTGGGACTGAATATGGTGGTCTTGAAAGTGGTAAGCGGGGTGTTCTTAATTCTTGATCATGTGGCCATTGAAATAAAGATTAGAATAGTCCGTTCTTTAGAAATTGTCTTCCCTAATTCCGGGATGGTCTTAAGTAGGGATTCTACTGTATTTATAAGAATGTGTTTCAAATAAAATAAGAATAAGACATAATAATTGCGAATATAATTGTTTATTTAACTCAGCATATGATTTTCAAGCAAAGCTATTGTCCATTTTTCATTTACAATACGCATGTTGTTTCTTTTTCATTCGCTTTGTCTGTCTGAAACAGCAAAAGAATTGAAAGTTATTTCTGATATGAAACTATAAAAACACACCTGAAATACTAAAATTAATCGACGCCATTGTATATAAAAGAACATTACTGTCATGTATGAGGTATATAAAAAACTGAATCTTAGCAGTATATTTTTTTTATTTTTGAAACGAAACAGAACAGTTTACATATGTCAATAAGAACCATTTTCCTTAACGGGCGAACACATTCAGACATTGTTCTACTATTTTAGAATATAATAAACGTTAAAGGAATAGGAATGGATGGATTGATGTCTGTCTAATATAAATATTCATCATTTAAAAAGAGGAACCATGACAGTTTTCCTATTGACATCAACCCTATAAGAGAGAAATTCGTGTTTTAAGACACTATTTTTACTTGAGAAATAAGTTCATGGGCGCCGCCATTTTGGCGTTCTGTCATTCTCGCGAGACAGACGAGACCGAGATTGTGACGTGTTATAACCACTTCCGGTATAGGTGTACACGCTGGTACAACTGAAATATATCTTGATGAAGAACTTATTAATTTTATTGCGTACATTATATATTATTTATGAAATATGGAACTGAATTGCTTTAATTAATTAATTGAAGACGCCGCGACATTAATTATTATTTCTCCGATATTCAAGCTTGCTGATGATCCCACCACATGATTTAAGCAATGACTGCTTAATTTTCATAGATAAACCATAAATTTAATTTGGGTACTATGAAAAACTTCTTCAAATTGACGATATATCCTTTTATTTTGTACTTAATTTTCGCTAAACAAGCTGTCCAAATAGGGTACATCGCCGGTCATGTATCTTTTTTTCAGGTAAAATATCAACTAAATCCAATATATATCTACTTACCAAATTCCTTTTCCCGACAGATACGCATTTCTACTACCGTAAATTTAATCCAATAAAACAAAAAAATCATAAATCTACTTAATATTTAAAATGATTATTGGTAACTGAAAAAAATGTGTTGCTATTTTATGACGTGCTGTAATTTACTACAGTATAATTTGACAGGTGTGGAACCTAATTCCCCCTAAGGTCATTCAGTTCACTGATGAAGCGTAAAAAAAATAGATGTCTATTTCGTCATTAGAATATTTGACAAGGGTGATTAACCAATCAGGGCAACATTGTGCATGATCAAAAGGTCTGTCGGCACAGAGGCATACAAGGAGCAATAAAAATCGTCAGTACACAGTGTGACAGGAGCATTTGGTGCAAATTAGGAACAATTAAAATGGACAATGCACAGTATTAGACATAAGTAGTAAGAACCAGCAATTGTGTGAATAAATTATGCAAATTAGACTTTTGCCTGCAGTTAATATTAGGCTACGATTACGATGCGCAGCATCATACGTTGACAGACATGTAAACAATTTACTTTTCAAAAGAGTTGCTTATATTTTTGAAATGTGTACATCAATTATAACATATGTTCACACCTTTAAATTTGAAAGTCAGAATCATACTGCAAATATTTAATTATATGTACTATTAAGAACACGTTTTAGTAGGGTTTTTATAATGGAAGTGGCTAGCGTACGGGCCCGTACGGCTAGCCAAAAGTTTTAGCCGTACGTGAGTCACGTACGACTAGCAAGGACACGCTGTATTGGCTAGCCGTACGGCACTTTTCAAAATTTTATGGAAGTCGAAAATGCATATGTTATTTTATGACTTTAAGCGAGGATTTTAACCAAGAAACAGCATTAATTGTCTTTGGATGTTAACTTTTTAGAGATTAATCGCCTTGATCGCTATATATATCGATCTTTTAATTGTCATCGCAAGATGTCGAGAGAGAAAAATAGCCTTTGCTTGCATTTACACCAATTGAAATGATTCAGAGTCAACTCGTCCCCTGGTCAACTCGTCCTCTGGTCAACTCGTCACCTTTTTGGTCAACTCGTCCCTTGGACAACTCGTCCCCTAGTCAACTCGTCCCCAAATCGTCCCCTATATTTTATTATTATTTGTTTTTCATATATTCCATAAATTATTATAGACTGTTAAAATATATTATAAAATGACTGAATTGGACATATTTTGACGCTTTTTGTATGCGAGTATTTGGAGTTTTTTTTATCTAATAATAAGTATATATATGCGTAATTCTGATTAAATTACATACAGAAAAAAACAACACGAAGACGATCAAAAGCAACAACATTTAATGTATAAAAACATGTTTCATATGCAATGATAAAATATCATATAGTATGTCTTTTTTGTCAATATTATGTCATATATATTCACTTTCACTTTCATTGTTTTTTGCATGCACATATTTCATTGTCTTTTTTTTGACATCTTACGACTCTTGGGGTTTATATAAGTTCCCGAATTCTCTTAGAAGTCCCGTTGATGACAACTCCCCATGATTCCTGTACCTGTCCCACAGCTGGTGCGTCTGTCCCTGGAGAAAGGTGTATTTTTCCGTTGGTAGCGGCTTAGTCTTCCTTCACTAACCAATTCAGAGTTCCTTACCGCTACCTGGGCCTCATCGTACAGAAGTCTTACCAAAAGGTAGAATGGAGGCGTTCCCCCAGCCCTCCCATTCAGTCTTCTATGCCATCCTATAAAATAATAGAAGTATAATTATTACAATACCAATAAGATAGGCACTGGTCAACTATAATAGATATATTTATCTCTTTAATGCGGTGATGTAAGAATCCATGAAGGCATTTCTGAAATTCGCTACAATTTTGTCTAAGAAATATTTTTTTATGTATGAGAAGTATGACTTTTACCGTGTATGCAGTCTAAAAATCAAAGAGTTGGACCTAATTTTAGTTTTAATTAACATTAAAATTCCGATTGATTAAACATTATTGAATGTTTGCAAACTTACCTGTCTTTGTAGTTTTACATCAAAGCTATGCACGGGCGCTTAGATAAAGATCATTAAAATTTTACGTAAAAAAGACGTTATTTTATTAATATTTCGATATCAATCAAATTCATTATTAATTTTACATAAAAGAACTATTTAAAGACATTGGTTTACAACATAATATGACGAATAGATCGAAAGTAGGGGACGAGTTGACCATATTGGGGACGAGTTGACTCTTTGAGGACGAGTTGACCAAAAGTAGGGGACGAGTTGACCAAAAAGGTGACGAGTTGACCAGAGGCAAAATTTTGATAATAATCCTTTTTTGTTTCATTAAGTTTAATTTTCGACACCTTTTATATGAAAAAAACAACAACAAACACTGAAAATGATTGTTGTTAGGCTCTTGATAATTGCGACAATTACCGACGGTACTGTATAGAAGTTTGTCCATCAAGGAAAGTTTGCATGTTCCGTGAAAGGCATTCTAAAATTCTATTGTCAGTCCCTGGATAGGTTTTAATTAAGGCTAATTAATTGATTGACTGTGCTTTTATGTTCGATATTTATCTACTGTTTTGAAAATTATATAATTATTTTTGCATTTCACCGTGTTTTTTTTTTCATTCAATGTTCTTTTTATTTATTTATTCCACTCCGATCATTTTTTATTCGATCCATGTGCTTAAAATTAACAAAAATGATTTAATAATTCATACAAATAAAACAACAAATGATAAGCATGAAAATCAACAATTTTATAACGTTCGACTTCCATATAATTTTGAAAAGTGCCGTACGGCTAGACAATACGTACAGTGCGTCCTGGCTAGTCGTTCGTGACTCACGTACGGCTAGAACTTTTGGCTAGCCGTACGTTTCTTTTTTTTTTTTTTTTTTTTTTTTTTTTTTTTTTGATATTGTTACGTATTTTGAACCATAAAAAAAATCTCCTCTACACCTCCTGTGAAAATTAAATTGTCTGGTCATTAATATTTCCTTACGATTCAACTATATTTATCATGAATCTAAAGATGTGGGGAAATGACATCACGCGCACCTGTTTTTATACGGCCAATACACAAACATGGCCGCGCTTACTGATTTGTAGAAATCGGTGATTTAGCGATTTAAATTTTGTTATCATTCGTTTAATATTATTATTTGGCGGCAGAAAATTTGCAGACTTATTATTTATAGTATTCTTTTTCTGAAATCAAGTTTTTATTCTAACCTTGTCTTTCCCTTTAAAGGATAAACGGAATGAATAATGTTTCCAATAAAAGCACACAACAAATGATTACTTTGTTATTCTTTCTGTCGTTCATGTTCGTCTTAATTCGAGATGGTTTTATTCCCTGTCGAGAGTGTTTCATTTCCTGTTGGGAAGGCTACATTGATGGAGCTGAGTGTTTCATTCCCTGTTGAGAGGGTTTCATTCATTGTTGAGATGCTTTCAATCTCGGAAGCCCATGGCGCAGCAGCAGAGGAAGCTTTCTGTTGGGCTTTGGCTTTCTCCTTTTGGGCTAAGGCAGGATTGCTGGGCTTGGCTTTCTCTAAGGAAGCTAAGAATGTAAAATAATCAGAGTGGAATTTCAGCAATGGTCGTTAAGTAATCTTCGAAGATGCTGAATATCCAAATACACAACTGCATGATCAAACAGTTTAAAGGTTTAATTATAAAAAATATAGATAATTAATCCGATTTTAAAGCCAATTTGAATATGTTTTTCGACACCCGAAATACTATAAATACAACCAACTTTTATGTACTCTTAAATTTTTTTTGTAAA